>NW_027103747.1:19296-34450 GCF_902728285.1 Clytia hemisphaerica | reverse complement strand
AAACATTCTATTGTTTGCTTGTGTTTTAAACTGCGGGTCAGTTTTAGATATTGTCTGCGGGAGACTGAGTGTTCGAAAGTCTTTTTCTCGAGTTTAAGGTAGGACAAAACAGTCGAATATCAACTCTTTCAATACCGCCAGAAAGAGAAAGATTCCGGATTCTAGCAATTGACAAATGAGAAAGTTTGTTGCAGGGCGATTTCTCACTGTTGAAAAGACTTGCTTCATTTTTGCTTTAATCGAAAGTAAACTTCATTAACTTTGAAGAGACCCCTAATCAGACCCAAATCAGGCGATCACGCTAAATTTCAAGTTCAATCACTCATCACGAAAAATGACCAAATCGAAGTTCATCACGCAATTATCGGCAATACATACAGAGCAAAATTTCGTTTAATCACGCATCACGCTCCAAAATTTTGTCAAAGCCAAAAAAATTCGGAATCGCGCCATCACGCTTGAAAAAACCCCCCCAGTCACGCCATCACGCAAATCGCTGGGGAGGCCTCTCTTTGAAGAAAATTCAGTTTCAAAGCGAGTGGATGTTTCTATCAGAGGCTATAAGGTGAAGAAGACGTGGCTGGGCGATATCGAAAGAGTTTTAAGTCTGGATGATGATAAAGAAAATATTTCTTTTAGCTTTTCGTTCAAATACAAAATAAACGAACTTAAAAGAAATATACAACTACAAGAACATTGAGGTATAAGTAATATTAGTTGGTAAAATATCAAAAACAAAATAAAGTACCTTAAAGGAAGAAATTTTGGCAGAAAGAAAATTTGGCGGATTTGGCGGATTTGACTGAAATCCGCCAAATTAGGTTCCCGCCAAAATTTCTTTTTCCGCCATCCGCCAAATTAAATTCCTGCCAAATTAAACATTTTGAAAATATGATCTCTTCTAAGGTGTTTTTGCTATTTTTTTGCTGTTTTGACGCCATCTTAAGGTTAAATTTTTAAGCGACCGCCAAATTAAATTCCCTCTGAAAAAACTTTTTTGGCCATCCGCCAAATTAAATTCCCGCCAAAATTTCTTCCTTTAAGGTAGCAAAATTGAACTTAAGGTTCTAACAAACTACATATTATAAGATACTGTATGATAAATGATGAATATACTTTTGTCAAAAATGCTAAAGGAACAAAAAAAACATACTAACATACGAACATACATATGTAACTAAATTTAACGGAAGGAAGATTGCAAACAAAAATTGGCAGATTTTGCGAGAACTTAATTAGCTGAAATTTTCGAAACTTATAATTGTTTTAGATCACATTGCTTAAAAATTTGGCAATGTTTAAAAAATATATATTTTTTAGTAATTTGATCCGGCTGATCACAAAAAAACCGTCAAAGGTATACGTCAAGAAAATAACACAAGATTAATAGCATATATAAGGTAAAAATATTTAATACTACACTACACTCTTTTTTTTTAGCCTGGGAATCCAAGCGTTAAACTTTTTTCACAGTCTAGTTTATGATATTTTTGTTGCTGGTTTAACGCTTGGCGCAGGTAACTCGCCTGCAGGGAGATTTTTCCCTGCAATGCAGGTTCGGCTTGATTGGCCAGCTTTTGGCGTATTACTTAGCAGTACTTTCGCGCGCATTTTGATTATTTCGATGAGCGCGCATAATTTATGGAAAAAGCTGACTCTGCAGAAAAAAGGAAAACAAATGAAAATGAAAACATAGATTCATTTCAAAACAAAATGGCTGTTGGCTGGAAGTCTAAATCCATGTGGCTGATGTTTTTATTTGGTTTTTAGTAGCTTTGAAAGTCTTTATAGATTGTGGAGGAGTTTTATGGTAAGTTAATTATGTGTGTTTGCCTGGGTTTCCAAAGTTCAGAAACTCTGTCAACAAGGGTTCACACACAGACTGTTTATAACATTCTGTGTCAGACTAATCTACCTGCACGAAGCTCTATAATTTTAGAACTTTGTGAGGTGAGGTATTTTTTGTTTTTTCTAAAATTATGAGCTATCTTTTTTTATAAGAACATTCAGTTTCGAGGAAGCCTTCTATGTTCTTAACTTTTTTGGTTTCAAGCCTTAAAATGTTCTTATTTATTTTTTAATTTAAGTCTCAAAAATTTGCTCAAAGGAGTCTTAATTGGCTCTAAACGTGATTTTCCGTGAAGTCAGCTGCCTTAACAACCTCTTAACATTTTATTGAAACATGTAGCATGTTCTTAAAATTTTTGACCTCTCGAAACCTTATGTTCTTATATTCTTTGTTCTTATAAAAGAATAAGAGTGTTCAATTAAATATTCAATAAAAGCTGCTTCTCTTCCTTGCTTACGTTATCAGCCCATGTGATGGCACCGGTGAATTTAATGTTTGTCCATTTTGGAGATTTTCGTAGACAATGATCTTTTGGACATACATACATGGCAACTTCCATCACTGCCTTTTCCTTACCAAAGGGTATTCTCAAAGCGCCTTGGACTTTAATCGCTAATTCACCGATACTCAAAACGGTCTTACAAGCTTGGCATTTTGCTGTGTAGTTTTCCTTATGGTGCACCGTGAAACTTTGGGGATTATTGAAATCAGGGTGCTGCAGCAAAATGGCTCTCAGATCTTTCCCTGTTTTTGTGTTTTTTCTTGTACTATTATATTTATCGTCCACTTTCTTTAAAATTGATCTTAGATCTTCATCTTCTATATGGCGCTGAAACGAGCACTCCTCTGGCTTTCTATCCAAGGGATAGAATAGTACAAACATGAGGTGGGTGCAATAAACTTTTGACCCGTTTTTTTTTAAGTCGGGACATGTGCAAGATGGAACATTACAAATTTGTGTTTTGTATGCAGCTGTCCCGTTCACACTGCTGCATACACTGAAAACCCAGTTGAGAGGGCTATTTTCTTCGTATGATCTTAGTTTCATGGTGTCTTTTAAAGAATGCGTGGTAGCGATTCGGCACTTTAAGATATCGTCCAACCGTGTCTTTTTGGTGGGTGGGTTACATGCTACATTTTCTGTGGTCGGAGTTCTTTTGATGCCAGGTTCACGTCGCGTTACACCAAAGTCCAAGATGTCCTGGCCAAATCTATTGGCCGCTTCTATCTCTCTATTATCTCTTCTCTGACTCGATTCAACAACCGACGGCCCACGCCCTCTGTTGTAATTTCCTTTTTCCAGGTCTTTCATGTCTTGAGCTAGCCTGGATATCCAGGCTGTAAACTATTTCACAGTCTAGTTTTTGATATTTTTATGTTCTGGTTTACAGCCTGGTCTCCCTAGAGGGATTTGCATTCTCTTACTAGCCAGCAATATGTTGTTTTTGACGTCAAACATACACGTCTCGACCAACGATAGACCTACGTTCTTTTTGTTTTTCCAACCGGCATGCACCACTTCCGAGAGGTTGGACCTGGGTGCCTGAATTGCGGTGAATGCACGGAATATAAGATGTTTTCTATTATCCCACCATGCAAGCCAATCTTTTAGTTGAACCGCTGAAGCTTTAACAAAAAATAAAGAATTTTTACTAAATTTCACTGTAAAGAGAAAAACTGCGTGTCTTATGGCTGGTGTATAGAAAAGAAGTAGTAGGAAAGAAGCTAAAGCGTGCTGAATTTGTATATAAACTCTTTAATTATATTTGTAAATAATTAATAATAATTTTAGCTTCACCCCCGTGAGGTACAACTAATTGATGCTCTATAGTTGACTAGACACCATTCATGGTCAGTGTTTCAAGGTATCAAAGAAGCTGCATGGAGAACGGACAAAAAATACTTTTGACGTGAATGTATAAGAATGATTTCGTAGACAGAGCTCCCACGCGTATATTAAACAATGCCCATCACCAGGTACATCGACTATTTGAGCATCGCAAGGAAATTGTGGTTCGGTGCCAGAATTGAAAGAAAAATTAAAATAAAGATGCGAAATGAAGTTAATACCGTTGATATACTCATATACCGTATTTCTTCGGCGCTTACTTGATTTTCGTGATTTTAGGTGCGGCGCTTATTAGAGGGTGGTGCTTGATAGAGGGTGGCGCTTGATAGAGGGCGGCAATTATTGGAGGAAATACGGTATGTGAGCATTGCGGGTAAAAAAACGACAGTCCGTAAACCAGACAATGTGGGCTTAACCCTCGAAACGATCCGCAAAAAATTAAACAGTTTGTTCTTGTAATTCTGAGTTCTGAAATCGCCACAGCAACATTTTTATAGCTTTTATTTATTAAAAGCTTTTGACTTAAAATTTTTGACCAGTAATATGTATTGACTTAAAACATTGTGAAAATTTTCAATTTGGCTACTTATTGTGTGGTTAGTATTTTATAATGAAAAAAGTTAGTAGGAAAAATAGGTTGGATAAGCGTACAATTCCGGGGGGGTACTTTAGTAGAGGGCATTTTGTAAAACCGCTCGATTGCTTTGTTAGAAGCACTTGTTATACATTTTTGGAAACTTCAACCTTAGAGAAAACGAAATTATGATGTTTCCAATTTTTTTCGGACACTTTGGTGTGATTTTCGGACAAATATGACGGTCTCAGGCAAAAATCATAGGGTTAAAAATTAATGAAAATTTTAGCTTGAGAAAACGGAGACCTGTTGTATATTTTTGGAAAGCTCTCAAAAAATTAGGATTAGAGATATATTGCAAGTATAGGTGATTTCAGTACCTAACTCGAGATAGCTTCAAAAAGCGCAAAAACTGCACAAAACAGCTGTTTCTGGCTGAAAAACACGGTTTTCAAGGGTTAATATCTCGATCGTATAATATAAAAGATCGTAATTTCGATTTCTCTAAGGTTGAAGTTTCCAAAAATGTAAAACAAGTGCTTCTAATAAAACAATCGAGCGATTTCAAAAAATCGAACAAAATTCCCCCTACTACTTAGGCAAAAATGGATGATGGGTATGTGCGGATGGGTCGGTTTTTTCACCTTTCAAAGTCTCTCTAAGGGTCCAAAAAATCAGAAAAGTTTAAATTAGTCTCTCTAAGGGTCGGATTTTTAGGAAAATTTTTAGATTTCAGAAAAAAAATTGTAATAAAGTCTCACTCTAAGGATATGACTTTCTTCAAAAATCGAAAAAAAAAAATTCAAGAAGTCTCTCTAAGGGTCACCTTTCCAGCTAAAATCAGTCTCTCTAAGGGTCGGCTTTCGGAGGTCCCGTCCGCACATACCCCTCATTCGACAACCCTAGTACCCTCCGGGGTAGCCTAGTTAACTAAGCCCGTATTCACAAGAATAGGACTGACACACAGCTTATGGCAATATAGCGTTTTTCGGCGCTTTAAAGATTTTTTATATTTACGGATTTTAAGTTTGCCTTGGAATACTGGCTTAGGGAAAGGGCGCGTTCATGATATGAACGCAGGATTCGGTGAGCTTCTGATTGGTTAGAGTGGTCACGTGGTAAAAAATCGGGAGTTTTCGTGAGCGATAGAAGTTTATAATTATTTTATCAGAAAACGAGTAGAAGAGGATGGGACTCATTGAATGCAAGATCTTTCTTCGATTATATTATGATGTGAGACTATTACCATGAGAGAGCCGAGAGATATATTTGGAATACTGTATCAGAAAAAGTTTTCAAGACCTGATCCCGACCTGATAGTGCTTCTCTAGTTTTTGGGAAGAATTGAACTGATGAAGAAAACAGAATGCTATTCGTCGTAAAGACAGCAAAAGTTACTTGTTTCCAGAATGGTAAATAATAAAGTAAAGATTTGTGATTGAACATTGACTATCGTATGTGGCAATATATAAGAGAGAGTACTTGTACAGATCCTATGCTGTAGTTCTGTATTCTGATTGGATTGCATGACATTACATTGTTTTGTATACGGTATTTTAGCCTGCTAGTCTAAAGTAATTTTTATTTATCACAGCGATCTGACATTTGATGTTTGAGCCGTTATTTAAAAATGTATACGGCATTTCGGTTCCGTAAGAAAAGTCATAATCTAAAATGCAATGTCAGCAAAACTTTGTGTTTTGCTTAGCGATGTTCCACGCAACATGTCAGTTGGTTTCAACTGGAAAATTTATACTTACGGGTACACTCTTGTCATACCCGACTGATAACCTCTGTTGACTATAAATTTGTTTTTAAAATCACTGGTTTTATCTCCTGCTAACTATCTGTTTTGTTTACAGTACAATTTGCAATGGATTTTCAAAAAGTATTTCTGGAAACTTGTGATGATTTCAAATTGAATATGAATTCTAGGTTGAGGGACATGAACAACTTTAAAGTATCCAGTAGTTTGGATGTAGTCAAAACTTTGAAAAGCTACTCAATTCATCGCAGTGTTTTTGATGCTTGTTATAAGGAGGGTGAGATTAAAACTCTTCGTTTGCTTTCATTTGTTTTTGGGAGCTTCAACATTGTGAAGTTCAATGAGCATAAAGATCTTTCTTTGGTTTGCCCAATTTTCTATGTGACCGTCGATCATGAACAATTAGAACGGGGAGACTTGGTGATCCCAATTTGTAAGCTTGCTTCCCTTTCCGAGTCAGGTGAAGAGGATCCAAACTTCCAGGTGTTTGTTCCAAGTGGCCATGATGACCAGGGGGAAGGAACAGTTTCACTAGGTGATCTTTTTCCGATTAAACCGAATGTGTTTCCTGAAGAAAGATTAGTGGGCTTTTCTGTTACAACCCGCAAGGGCAACAACTTTGTTAGTGTAAAAGCTGGTCATGGTCTTAATATAGGGGATTATCTTGTTGTTCATGGTAAATTTTACAAGATTTCTGATATTCACCCTGAAGATGGCTTTGCGTTTGGAGTAGAAGATTCTCGAAACATGATTTATGTTGAAAGTCCCTTTGAAAATAATGTTACAAAGCAAGCTTTTAGATACAGGAAGACTTTCAGCATAAGGGGAAAGTTATCTTCTCTTCCGTCATCTAAAATGCACAGATTTCGTGGTGTGTCAGTAAAGTTTACGGAAAATAAAAACAAAAAGAAATGTGGTGAAGTTGGAGTAACCTTGAGCTGTGCAGCATTTAACTCAAGTGGATATTACACAAGGAATCTTGCCATTACAGAAACAGACATGTAGTGTTTTTTTTGTTGTTGTTTATAGTTTATGGGATTAATGTTTGAAGGTAGTCGGTCAGGGGACACAAACAGAACATATATTGATGGTCGCCTTAGCCAGGCGTTCACAATCGATAAAATCCATTATTAATTTATAACCAGCTGTACCACGAATTTTTATAAGTTTCTCGTTTCCGCACTAATATTCTTGTCCCCGTTCTGGAATCTTTCTGCTATTTTCCCCGGGATAGCCGCTATGGGATTGGAAAGGGTTTGCTTCTAAGGGTACGGAAAATCTTGTGTTTGCTGATGAAACCGCCTAACTTTCCGAAGCTTATTTTTCAACTATCCGAAGCCCCGGTCTTTTTCTGCTAGAAAAGGGGCAAAGGAATCTTAGTACGGAAACGGTAAACTTAGAATTGACGGTAATCAATAAGCAATAGGTAGATTAGATGAATAATTTCTGGCATTCTCGATACATACTCCAAGATTAAAAAAAGCCAGAAAATTATTATTGCGGTTGTATCTATGAGGTTATGAAACTTTTTCCGATACGCCATAAACTTTTTCAATGATTTTAAGTTATCAAAAGTAGCAAAATAATTTTTTTTTATTGTATAAGACGAGGCCAATTTAATTTGTTGTTTTAAAGGCCAAGCTACCTAAAAGAGGGTTGGTCGGTTGGTTGGTCGGCAAAAAAATAAAATAAAGGTGAAATTTCACGCATTATCAGAAAATTTTCAAAATCTTGGAAAAACTACCAACCATTTGAAAATTTGACAGTCGTAATGTACTGAATACAAAAATGTACTACCAAAATCAATCTTATTTTTATTTCGCTTTTTAAGATTTCAGGGTCGGTCTGGCCCGTAAAACAGCTAATCAAATTGGTATTGCTTAAATATATTTCTGGTGTCCTTCATTCATGTTACTTTTTAAAAGTTGCATGGATGATTGCACAAGAAATAATCACAAAACTATAATATTAAATTAATATTTTATTTATGTCATGTTTAATAATTATTCCGGTCAACAGCACACATGAGTATTTGAATTGAACAAGAGTTTTTGCGATAAACGGTCTGTACCTTCCGTAAAGCAACTAATCTAATTGGTCTTTCTTAAATATATATTTCTGGTGTCCTTCATTCATGTTACTTTTTAAAAGTTGCATGGGTGATTGCACAAGAAATAATCACAAAACCATGATACTAAATTAATATTTTACTTGTGTCATGTTTAATAATTATTCCGGTCAACAGCACACATGAGTATTAGGAACGTTTCTGTTTATTATACCTCAAACAAATTTTTAAACTTATGTGAGGTACAAGGCAATAGAAAATTTCTCTTTGAAAAAATAAATTTTCAATAACAGATTAAATTTCTACAATTACTGGGCTCATCTAACAAGTAAAGATTTATATCTTAATCAATAAATTACTCATCAATTGCGTTCATCTAACGTTATTTCAAATAATGTAATAGGAAGATTTATTACATTATTTGAAGTAACGTTGGATGAACGCATAATAAGTTTTCTATTTAAAATCAATAAATTTATTTTATTCTTTTTATTTATTTATTAATTTATTTTTACTTAATTCAATTTATCAATTTAACAAATATTAAGAAAATTTATGAACAACTTTCTGTTTCAAGTGCCTGAAGCAAATTGTAAAAATTTGCGTGAGGTACAAAATAATAGAAAGTTTCTCTTTGGAGAAAAAATTACTGAAATTATAATAAATGAAAAATATACTACTATTTCTATTGCTTTACACCTAACTGGTAAAACTGTAGATTTTACAGGGAAATAAATTAATTTTTTTAAATTATATGAAGGAGTATTTACATGAATCTGCACAAATAAATATGCTAAAGATAAAAACATCACTCCTAATTTCACAAAATGTAAACTAATCAATGTCAACACTCTATGACAGAATATGCTATTGCAAGCAATTTTCCAATTTTGCAACAAATTCTGAAAATTGAGGACTGAGTCGGAATATAAATCTAGGTACAGCATGAGCTCAAGATCGAATCTGCGACTGGATGTACCAAATCTTATACTAACTAATTGTTTTCAATACTTTGAGGGAATAGATTAATGGGGAATAAAAATTATGCAGAATTAATTAATGCGAATTTGGCCCTAATTTGCATTATTTAATTTTTAAAAATTTTTTTAGGATGGATTTTTTGCCATTCAAAACAGACTGATTGTCCCCACTGAAAATCGAACTCAGGTTTACCACAGAAAGTGTGATTGTTCTACCACTGAACCATGGGAACATAATGTGTTTATTTTTTTGTTTGGCTTTTATTCCATCTAAAAATCAGATGTCTTTTGAACTAGACTAAAAACTGCACTTTACACGTTGGAACATGAATGATTTTCCCACCCCGGTGGAAATTATTCATGTTGTTCCAACACGTAAAGTGCAGTTTTCACACCACGGTGATCTACTCACTTTTTCCTGTGGTAAGGTGGAGAATGCCAATTACAAAACTTACCTTTAAAAAAGTTAGCCGTAAAAACAAGATTTTCCAAAATTTCCACCCATGACGGCTATCCCAGAAAAGGAAGATTCCGGAACGGGGACAAGAATCTTAGCGCAGAAACAGGAAGCTTTACAAAACAACGGAATGCATAAACCAAATACCAACACAGTTTCCAACCTAGACATTTCTTATTAGGAATGTCTAGGTTGAAAATTTAAACTTTAATAGACACAAAAAGGGTAAAACTTTCATTTAAAACAGTTTCCAATCGTTTAACATGCATATAACTCGAAAGATCCGATAATTCAATAATTCAACCCCTGCAATCTCAAAAACCGCAAAATGGGTATTTTACAGACCTGGTTCCTTACGGCCGTTGAGAAATATATTAAATTGATTTGATTTTGTTGAGGAGTTGCTGGCTGTTAGGTAGAGTTCGCCAATTACAATACTTACCTCTGAAAATGCATTTAGCAAGTGCCTAACACAGGTTTGACCCTGAACATTCCTCAACAAAATATTTTCAATTTTAAATTTTCTTTCATAAAAATGGTTAAAAATCATCTAAAAGTTTTATTGAATAAGAACTAACAAAGTTGTGAAATATTTGATTTATCAAAACTTATCAGATTTGAGTAAATAATGCTTACAGCTTTAGAATTCCGAGCTTTGAAAACATGATTATTCCAAAGGTGACACTTTCACTAAAGTACAGAGTTTTAAACAATAGCTTCCAAATTTGAAACATAATTAATACGTGCAAAAATTTTATAACGTTTTCATTTTAGTCAGCTTCTACATCCGATTCTTCAAAGATTGGTTGGCTCGGATGTTTCTTGCAGTTTTTATTTTTTTTGTTATGACCAACTTCATGACAAGCTGAACATATAACATTATGCTCTTTGGACTGGAATACACTGTCTGGGAAATGGAATTGCTTCAAACCAATTATTCTTGCAATGCTAGAAAAACGATCTTTATCAAAATTGGTGCTGTTCAACTCTAAGTTTTTAATGCGTTTGTTTAAATGTTCCCCACCGTTACAGTTAAAATAACCGTACCCAAAACCAATTTTTGACCAAAACTTCATAATTCTTGGAACATGTTCTCGCAAAATATGCAAGTAAGGTTTTTTGCCAGTTGACAAGCCCAAAGAATAGCATTTGAATGTCTTGAAAAACTCCTCCACCCGTGTTTTAAAACTATCTACCCTTTCCACATCGACTGATGTAGATCTAACATCATGAGCCAAATCACGAAATAATCGGTATAAAGAAATTATTTGCCTCATTTTCAAAAAGCTTTTGCTTTTCAATTCCTCTCCCTTCTTTAAAAACGAATGAATGAACTTCTCAATATTGACCTCAAATTGTTTACAATCTTGACCGATCATCTTCAGAGTGGAACTGCCGTCATAGTGCTTTTTCTTGCTACGAAACAAAGATCATGAAACAAACTGTTGAAATACCCTATTATTCAGTTTCCTTACACCTTTTTAATTTAAAAAAGCAAAATTGTAGAAATATTTCTCAAACAATTATTTATTAGAAAATGCCATTTTAAAAAACTTTCACACAAAAAAGTAAAGTATATTTTACAGAGCAAAGTCAAATGCAGTTTTTGCACTTTTTGATTATAAAATAAAAAAAACCAACCTTTCATGGTAAGTTTGAATTTGGAAAGCCAAGTAATCACAATCTATTAGTCTCAAAGCATTTGGAATCAAATCCTGTTGTTTCCTATCGACCAATATGTCAAACATAAACTTCCACAAATATCGATGGTGAGCAAGAATCAAATGAAGACCACAAGGAACTATCATCATCAGATCTGCTCCGTCAAACAGAAGTGGAGCCTAAATGAATACAATGTTGTTTCATATCAAAATTTAAGAAAAATGAATGGACTCTCACAAAGTTTTACCTCAATATTTAAAATTTTCAACTATCTTATCTGCCCTTCTTACGCCGGCCCTTATTCCGCCAAAAAGGCCGATAACGTAATTCACACTATTAAATTTCGAAAAATATTTTTCGGTTGATTGATATTAAAAGTACAGATTACGGTTACCTGTCTTGGTTACCGAAAGGTCGCAACATATTTTCAACATATTTTCTTTGAGTGGCCTGCAAAACAACTTACATATTGGCCAAAATGGCTTTGCTGAAATTTTGTGAAGTTGCTTGAGCTGTGATTTGGATTTTTGCCAAGAACTTTCACAGCTTCTTCTCCGAACTTTGACATTTCATCAATTGATTGCTCTGGTGCGTCTTTCAAAACATCCTCATCCCATTTCGAGATGTTTTTTTTGCAATATAAGCAACCAAACATACTGGTACTGGAACATTTTCCAAGTACCTCTTTCACGAAACTGAGGTCAGCGCAAACTATAGGGATAACATTGAAGTATTCTTTTTTTTCTTTCAATGTTACCTCTAAGCCGTTCATTAATAGATTCTTAACTTCGGTGTAATGTTCTGCAGTGTGGATTTCAATGTTCAACCTAGATTCTGCACCCCTCCATAAAGAAGAGATCATTTGAGCGTAAGGCGAGTGAAGTGTGTCCTTATTATTCAGAACAGAGAATGAAATTTGTTCAGTTTGCATTTTACCAGCTGCCCGAAAGTTATCCCCTGTCAAACGTAAAAACAATGTTTGCTTGTCTGGCTGTAAATGTCCATATAAGGAGTCATTTAATTCCTTTAATATTGTAAAGAAATTCAATTGTTCAGCGTTAGTTGGAAAATTCAATTTTTTAAACCAAAAATCATTTCCAAGATATAGTTGCAAGCTTTCCTTAAAAGTCCCACCGACGGAAAGACAGACATCATCTGGACATTTACTAAATGACCTGCGAAGATTCCCCACATCAAGATCCTTTAAATAGTTTGTTACACTTTCATATGTAGCTAAAATGACGTTTTGAGAAGCAAGTACAGTTTTTAGATTTTTGTAACCCCTTTGTGTTAGATCAGTCCTTGAGACAAGAAGCGAGGCACTTTCTTTAATTGGAATATCCCTGCGAGGAAGGTCTTTCATAACCTTTTTGCAAATGCTTTTCTTGAAGCTTTCGTTGTCAATGATGCTTTCCTCAACAATTTCAGGGTGGGTATCCAAAAGATAATCAATGTAACCTGAATAAAGAATAAAACATGCCTCCAAAACCCATTTAAAAATTTTTCCACAACACAAAAAATGAAAAAAACATCAAAATCAACTAAAAGGCAGAAATCATCTCTTCAACCAAAGACAGAAAAGAAAACATTAAATCACAAATTAGCTGGGATAAAAGCCGGTAAGGAAGATAAAAAAGCTGAAAAAAAGTGGAAAGTAGCTAAATGAAGACAGAAAATCTAACATCAGGTGTGGCCATGAATATATATTTTTTTCCGATCATCACTCTTTATGTAGACCCTACAGTAAAGCACTAAAATGAAAGCACTGTAAAACCATGTTACCCACCGTGCGGGCACATTTATTCCACTCAAATTATTTGGCTTTTAGCTATGTAAAATACTTTTCAAAAAGGAGTATTAAATTATAGTAAGAATTTCATGTGACTGAGATTATGACCGAAAAGGAAATCTGAGCATCAAAAGAAAGGAAAACCTTGTTTGACATGGTTACAGAAAAAAATGACAAACAGTTTACTCCGGAAACCTGAAATCTTTAGACACTTTCAAAAAGTTTAGACTTTTCAGAGAAAAATACAAACTTATCGTATAAGAAAAAATCTCAAGCTAAGACCAATAGCGTATCCATGGATGATTTCCGCTTAATCCAAACGTATAGGTAGGTTCAAGGTTGGGTTTCCAAAAGAAGAGAAATATTGGGCAGAATTTTGTTCCTTTTTCCATTTTCCGCAAACACTTGTTTTTGTCACCACCGCCCATAAACCATTTAACGATCTGTTCCGTAAAACTGATCTTCAGGAAGTGATTTATTTTTGGTAGATTTCTTTGTTTTGAAACGAATTCAGGCTGTGGACAATATGGACTTGAGCAAATTGTGCAACTGACATTTTCAACCTGATTCATGGTAACTGCAAGTTCCCACAGGAAGAGATCGTATTGATTTGGAAATCCTTTTGATTCAGAGATATTGTGATCCATTACCCCCTTTAATTTGACATCATCGAACAAATCTACATCTATCAGGTCTATATAATGTTGAAATTCTGTAGAAAACGATAGTTTATCGCAAAAATCTTGATCATAAGCCAAGCAAACTTTAATCAGGCTTATCCAAGAGTCAACTGGACAGGTGTTTACAAAGTCTATTCGTCTTCCCTCATGGTTGGCACTGCCACCCCATTTAGGCAAAGAGATTGATTTAATCTGTCGATTTGGCGATTGATCTTCGGTTGATCCTAGTGATATTGTCACTGAAAAAGAAAGAGAAATTACTTTTACAAATAAAACATTGGAATGAAAATGTTTAAAAAAATTGTAAGAATTAGAATAACATAAAATTTATTTTTTTCAATCAAGAGTGATTGAAATAACTGTATTAACTCGTTAGTCATTATTTAGAAGATTGACAATAGACATAAAATAAATTCAGAAACCAAGAATTATTCTTACTGTGCCCAGCAGATGAGCTAATCACCCTAAGCTTGCCATTGGGTTGTAATGGTTTCCCTGGTACGTTCTTGACCGTGGTTTCTAAAAAGAGACAAAAGAATTTTGAATAAAACTAACAGTTGTTAACTCAATAATATGATTATTCATAAGATTGACAAATGTGAAATTAGTGTACCAAACCGTTTCTACTCTGAGGAAGAGATAAACCAGTCGGCCTTGGTTTAGGAATTGGTGTCTTGGAAATATCGGGTTAGTTCTTGACTGTGTTTTCTAAAGAGACAAAAGAGTCAAGTAAATTAGAGTTTAACTAACACTTAACTCATTAATGTTTATTCAGAAGATTGATAAATATGAAATGAAAATACCAAAGCTTTCTTACTCTGAGGAAGAGATGAACCAGTCGGCCTGGGTTTAGGAAATGGTCTCTTGGAAATATCGGGTACGTCCTTGACTGTGTTTTCTAAAGAGACAAAAAAGTCAAGTAAATTAGAGTTTAACTAACACTTAACACATTAATGATTATTCAGAAGATTGATAAATATGAAATTAAAATACCAAAGCTTTCTTACTCTGAGGAAGAGATGAACCAGTCGGCCTGGGTTTAGTAAATGGTCTCTTGGAAATATCGGGTACGTCCTTGACTGTGTTTTCTAAAGAGACAAAAGAGTCTGGTGAATTAGAGTTTAAAGGGGAATTAATATGTGTGATTTTCAATGAAACTTATGATTATATTCTTAAAGAGCTCATTAACACGATTCCAAAAATATATAATACATAGTTGTTTACTTTTTCTATACTGAATAATAGACAATTAAAAATTCCCTTATATCACCATGGTAACAAAATTTGTGATGTATGATGCGCGTGAGTAGGTTTTTAGATTTTCAAAAAAAAAGAGAGCAATGAAAGAGAGCAACAAGTAACGAGAGAGTATTTTAAGTTTTTGATGTGAAAAGAGTTTTCTGAGATTGTGAAAAATACGAAAAATCATGTCTACAAACAGTAGCTCTGACGAGTGTTCTAATAATTATGATTCTTGCGAC
>NW_027103747.1:0-18711 GCF_902728285.1 Clytia hemisphaerica | reverse complement strand
TCTGAATGAGCTGTGGGGTGCTCATTATGGATTTTTCCCATCATTGACACAATGACTATATATAGAGTTTTTACTTTTCACAATGTTATGTTGTTTAACCAAGAACTCTAGAACAATGATAAACAAAATTGAAAATACACTTTCACTTTATTTTCCATAATTTTTATTATGTTGTAAATAGGAAAAGGCTATAATTATTGACACCATCATATGTAAACGTTAGAGTATCCTCTTTACGATGAACAAAAAGATATAGTATATACAAAACAAATAAAATAATACTCCAGGGCAGTTACTTTCATATTATGAACGATTTATTATAACCTAGAACGACTACTAACTTGTCATTACCATTGCATACATCATTTATGATGAATATTCCATGAGTATTTATTTATTTAGAGGGTTAGCCGTCTTATACCTTCCCGTGAGTGGAGTTAAAAATTCCTCGCAAAGTTATTTTATCATGCAAAACCCGCCATACTCCAGTGGGAGATAGGGTTCTGTCGGCGGAGTTGGGATGGTTTCAGTCGACGGTAAAATATTTGTTCATTTATGTATGATTATTCAAACGTGTTCATTCGTGTCAACTTTCTTTTAATGTCAACTAACAACTAATATCATTAATTAAATTAATATCATTGGGCCAGCGTGCACGCACTTAAACTACATATTAGACAGAGTTCCAGACTTTTAGGCCTTCTTAACGAAGGAACGAGGAATTATGGCTGAACTACGCACGAACAGAAATTCTGAAAAATTTTAAAACTTTTTTCAAATGTTTCTAATTTTTCAGAACTTTAGTTCGTTTACGTACGCGTCCGACGAGAGAATTTTGAGATTTTCAAACTTTTCACATTGGCCAAAGCTGTCATAATTCAAAATAAAGTTACAGTCGATTCATTTTATTTAAATTCCAGGAATTAGACTGCAATTTTCGAATTTTAAGAAAAAACAGGATTTTTATCTGAAAACTGACAAAAAAAACAGGAAAACAGGAAAAAAGGTCCAAAACAGGAAAGGCTCTGTACGAACCCTAAAAATATCTCGAAGCTAAAATTGACGAAATTCCGTCACCGCGAGGTAGCTCCAATTGCGTATACCGAGTACTTTTTATCATAAATACATGACACGTTTCGAAAATTTCAGAACGTGGCCATCAAGATTGAGATTCATGGGATATGGTACAGGTTTATTTTTACTTCTAAACAGAAGTTTTTTCATTTTTTGTAGTATTAAGAGAGATTTTGTTAGCACGAAGCCAAGAAAAGAGTTTGGTTAAGTTGGAATTCACTTTGGCTTCTAGTGAATTCAGATTCGAATCGGAAGAAAGAAGACAAGTGTCGTTGGAAAATAGGTTTGTTTCGCTATTCAGAATGGCTTGAGGAAGGTCATTTATATATATTAGAAAAAGTAGAGGCCCTAGCACAGAGCCTGGGGGTACTCCGTGTTTAATGGATCGTTTTGAGGAATCATGTCCAGAAATTGAAACATATTGTTTCCTGTCAGTCAGATAAGATCGAAACCAGAGGTTCGCGAGTCCACGTATTCCATAGTCATGAAGTTTTGGCAAAAGAATTTCATGATCTAAAGTGTCGAAAGCTTTTTGAAGATCAATGAATACCCCACAAGAATACAACCCTTTGTTTATATTAGAGCGAATTTGTTCGGTTAGATTTATTAACGCGTGAGTAGTAGTGTGTTTATTGCGGAATCCGAATTGGTTTTTGAAGATACTGTTATTGCCGTCAAGAAAATTTACAACTCTGGATTTAATTAGCTTTTCAAATATTTTATCAATATCAGAGAGGAGTGAAATTGGTCTCAAGTTGTTAGGATCGTATGGGGAACCTTTATTTTTATACACAGGTATTACTTTTGCTACTTTAAGAGCTGTTAAGAACTTCCCTGTCTGTATTGATATATTAAATATTTTAGCAAGGATTTGAGCTACCTCAGCAAGAACAGATTTTAAGATTTTTGTTGGGATGCTGAAGGGTCCATTTGCTTTAGGTTTAAGAGCATTGATAATTTTTATGATTTCGTCAGCTTGTACATCTTCGAAGAACAGAGAATTTATTGGTGAGTTAAACTTTGCTTCCCCATCATTAACGTTTATAGTTCGTCGTATTTTATCGAATATTGAGGTGAAATATTTATTCAGTTCTTCACTTGTTATTTTAGGATCAGATGTTATTTGTCCGTCGATATTTAGAGATATTGTTGTCCTACTACTAAAAATACTGACTTGAATATGAACAAGCAACATGCTGAATGGACCTACCTAATGATTAACATCAGATGAAAAAAAGAAAAAAGTGACGATAATTGTACAAAAATTCAGAATGGAAAAATAAAGCTTGTGTGCTGAATAATGTAAAATGGTAAAAAGGAATTTCCCCAAATATGAAAATCACTTAAACCATTCAGGCCCAAAAAACCTTTTACTGTAAGCTGTTTTTGGCCCAAATTTGCCCAAAAAAATTTTTCTTAATAATCTGACTCCGTCACATTTTGGGCATTGCCATTTTGCATCATTGTGCAAAAAATCAGAAAGAACTAACGAGCCAATCCTGAGAAAAGCTGGTAACAGACAGACGAACGGACGGACAAACGGACATCGGTTAATTTATAGAACCTGTATGTTAGAAAGTTGAATTGGAACTTAGTAAGAAAAAAAAAGGTTTCAAAGGGGATATACCTGGATATACCAAAAATACTAAACTAAACCTAAGGAAAAAATATATGTATATTGCCTAAAGTCTGGATATAAACACAACTTGATTGATGGCACTGCCAGAAAAGAGAAAATGAAAGTAAAATAAAACTAGCAAAAAGCTTAAAGAGGGAGTATGTCACTGAAACATCACAAATGAGTATGACCCAAAAAAAATAACTTCCTGTAAAAATACTTTCAGAGGATACTGGGTCACTGGTTTGACAACAATAATCATATAAGCAAAAAATAAAAATAAAAATACAAAGAAGAAACGTGGGTATTGTACATTTATAAATACCTGTAAATACTATTAATAGTTGAACTAAATTTGATTGGTCCATAATGAATACAAAGCTGAAATACTAGGGAGAATTGCTCAAAAGTTTTATTCAAATGTTTGTTAATTTATGTTAAGCCAAAACATTGTAAGTTTTCTGGACTTTACTTTTGTGATTACAAAAAGAACACATTGTTTTGTCATCTTTAAGGTGGTTAATGGTGTTTTTTGACATTTTCGTCAAAATAGAGTTTTATATATCGCTGGAAAGCTTATTCTCTCTGCTTTAAGGTAAAAAAAAATATCATAAAAAGTGGAACCAATGTTGCGCAATAGCTCCCGGAAGTCACCCTGTCAATTCCCAAAGATCCTTAGCAACCAGCCTTAGCAACGCAATTTTCGTAACACCTCCTGTTCCTGATGCCGTAGAGAGTTTAAATTTCCGCCATTTTACGCCCAATACGCCCGTGTATCTCTGACGACCATTTTGAGCTATTACTTATACTACAAATCCACACAACAGCGTTCTGAAATTGGAGCTCTTGGAGAAAAGTCACAACATTTTAGTGTCTTCTCCAGTTTTGTATTGCAGTTGTTTTTGTGGTGAAAGAAGGTTATAAATATAATGAAATGGGATCTACAAAGAGATATACATACACAAGGAGCAGAAAAAGGAAAGGATTTGCTGGAACGCGGCATGTCAAGACAGCGAAAAGTAGTACACCGACAACTGCTGAAATCAACGCTGACGCGCAACCTTCTGGTGCTTCTGCTAACAAATTTAGCGTTTCTACTCAATATGCCATTGATAATCCAACTGAAACTGGTTTAGAAAACTGTAATTTCATTGTTGAGAGTGATTTGTTTATGTCACTTATATTGTCGATTGGTTCATGTATTGATTGCGCAGCAGGTGTGAGTGTTGAACATTTGATGGGCGAGAAAATGGGACTTGCTCATTTCTTTAAAATATCATGTACTGTTTTGCCCTTGGAATATCAAATTTAGTTCCTCCAAACAATGTGATAGGATTAAAGGAACTACTGGACATACTGGATATGAAATCAACCGAAGAACAATAGTAGTGTTCCAGGGAAACGGTCTCGGTTTGTCTAGTATTGAATCCTTTAGTCGATGTATGAATATGTCATGGATTGAAGATCAATCAACTTATGAAAGTTATGCGTGCAAATCTCTTTGGTAGGATTTGAAGCCAACAAATCCTACCAAAGTTGCGCGGCCTTGAGCGACCCGCCTGGTTTTTACACAAACGACAGATTGAAACTAAAATTTACGAAAAATATATCACTCGAAAACAAAAGAATTGCTAGATTCAATCCGTCATTAAAAATACGGTGCATATTTTAAGGCTTCAATTTTTCTTGCCTGAGAAAGGTTAGAGATTTACCTCGTTGGTCCAAATTTCATGTTTATACCATTAGCCAAACTGGAGTTATTTAAAAAACAAATTTTGCTGACGTCAGCATTTTTTGGTTTTTACAGTTTTTCGCAAAACCTAAATTTAAGTAACACCGATTTTCATGTTCTACATCGTAATGCGCTTCTTTAAAGGTATAACTTATTATGCTAGGAGGGGTAGAATTGCCTCCGAGAAATTGACGAAAATTTGGCCTCGCATAAATTTACCCGAGGTCGTATAGCAAAAAAAAGAAAAATCTTCTACTGCCCAGGGTAATAAAATACCAGAAAAGGTGGTATATACAATTTTCAAAAGATTTTAGTACATTGGCAGTAAAATCTGGTAAAATTTGCAAATTTTAGCTATTTTTGTAACTTTTTTAATTTTAGGGAAAATTCTCTGTTGGAAAGTTGTTTGCCGTTTTTGCACAAAGTGAAAATTATGTCACAAAAATAATGATTTTTTAGCTTTTTGTCAAAATTTCCCATAATCTTTTACTACCTGGGTAGTAAAAAGCCTCTTCCAAGAATCTGGGCAGTGGTACGCAAAAATCCTTAAAAATCCTTTTACTACACCACAGATGTCTGAGATTCTTCTATTGACCCCCCTGATCCTACCACTTTAGCTTAAGTAAAGCGCCTAGGAGATCCGGGTTCAATCCCTGGATGTGGCAGGTATATAATTCAACTATCAGAAGATGGATCACATCAACACAGTTGTAAGGTAAAATTAATTTTTTAAAGTGATATCCTAATATCCTAAATAAAAGTATGGGAGCCTTTCTGTTTCTAATACCTCAAACAAATTGTAAAAATTTATGTGAGGTACGAGATAATAGAATGATTCTCTTTGAAGTAAATTTTCAATAACAGATTATTAAATTCCTATTTAATTAAACTATTAAATTATTGCGCTCATCTAACGAGTACGGCTATATATCTAAGTTAATAAATTATCATAAATTATCATTAATAAATTCAACTATGAATGCGTTCATCTAACGTTATATTTTAAAGCATAAAATAAAGGAACAATGATGGATAAATTAAACATTAATGATTCAATAAAATTATATAAATTGCGTTCATCTAACGTTATATTTTAAATAATAAATTATCATCAGTATATCAAATTATGAAAACGTCCATCTAGCGTTACATGACAGCATAAAATAAAGGAACAATGATGGATAAATTAAACATTAATGATTCAATAAAATTATATAAATTGCGTTCATCTAACGTTATATATTAAATAATAAATTATCATAAGTATATCAAATTATGAAAACGTCCATCTAGCGTTACATGACAGCATAAAATAAAGGAACAATGATGGATAAATTAAAATGATTTGAAACTTATGTTGATGAAAGGACTGAAAAAATCATTCAATAAATAGGCGAATGAATAAATAAATGAATAATAAATGCTATTTAAATTTTGAACTGTTAATTTACTAGAAAATAAATTAAGATTTGGAAAGGTCGGAACAATGATGGATAAATTAAAATGATTTGAAACTTATGTCGATGAAAGGACTGAAAAAATCATTCAATAAATAGGCGAATGAATAAATAAATGAATAATAAATGCTATTTAAATTTTGAACTGTTAATTTACTAGAAAATAAATTAAGATTTGGAAAGGTCGAAAAAATTGATAAAAATGAAATGTATATAGTATAATAATAGGGTTTAAGAGAAAAATAAAGTTGAAACAGCTGAAGAAAGTTCATTTAATGAATACAGTAACACACAATATGTGATTTCATCTGAATAAAGGAAATTCAAAAACTTTGAATGTTTTTCTTTACCAAAACGAACCCTGTAAGACCTAAAAAAAAAAAAGAATTAAATTTAAATCTTAAAAGGCTCTTTCTTTCAGATTGTCAGAAAACCTTGAAAATCTAATTCCTTTTTATTGAAAGTATCACCTTGAAAACCTTGTAAATTGAGAAAAAATTCATTGTGAAATTTTTAAATTAAAATTTTAAGCTAATCCTCCTCATCTGATTCATCAAATTCCATCAGTGGTCGACTAGGATCCATCGGACAGTTCTTATTTCGTCTATTGTGGCCAAAAGTTTTACAACGGGAACATGTTGCACTTGCCTCTCTTGATTTGTAAACACTTTCTGGATAGTTAAACTGTTTCAACCGTAAAATTCTGATGATTGTTTCAAATCGATCACTGTCAAGATTTGTACTATTCAGTTCTAGCGTTTTAATTTTCTTATTGAGATGCTCTCCTGCATTGCAACTGAAGTACCCATATCCAAAACCTAACTTTCCCCAAAACTGCATAAATTCATGAATATGCTCACTTAAAATATGAAGGTACGGTTTACGACCAGTACACTTTCCTAGTGAATACCGTTTGAAAGTTTTAAAAAATTCCTCTGCTCTTGACTTAAAACTATCACATCTTTCTTGATCAAATCTTGTAGAACGGATATCTTTAGCTAAATCACGAAAAAGTCGATAGAGTGTTACTACACGACGAAAATTTGTAAAGCTTTTGCTGTCAATGGTTTCTCCCTCCTTCAAAAATGTTTCAACAAACTTCTCTATATTGATCTCAAGTTGCTTGCAATCTTGGCCAATCATCTTTAATGTGCTACTGCCATCATAATACTTCTTTTTGCTACATAGATATAAAAGAAAACCATTCTTACTAAACTTTACCAACTATTACAATTTGGTCAAAAATTCTTTAAACGGTGACTTAAAAAATGACTTAAAATAGTAACATGACTATTTCATTTTTGATTTCAAAATGCGATTTTTGTAAAAAATATTGATTCTGAATGCATACCTTTTGAAATAGGATTCAACTTGAAAGGCCAAATAGCCACAATCTACCTTGCGCAAAGCAGTGGGTATGGTGTTTTGTTGTTTTCTGTCCACAATAATATCAAACATATAAGACCACATATATCGATGGTGGGCAAGAATCAAGTGTAGACCACAAGGCACTAAACATTTCATTTCAATACCATCAAAAATAGGAGGGGCCTGAAATAGAATAATTATTGGTCAAAGCAAAGTTTTTCTTCACATGCGGAAAAGGAAAATGATATTCACTACTGTACTTTTTGCTGCATTTTCTCGAGACTGTGGGTGTAGAACTTTTTAAAAACAAAAAAAAGGGCTGTGCTTATTTTGAATCCCCTTTCTTGACTGTATGTGTTTCATACTTACATACTGCCCATAATGGCTTTGTTGAAAATCAGTAAAGCCTTTGGAACCATGATCTGGGTTTCTACCAAGAGTTTCTAAAGCCTCTGCACCATTAGCAACTGATTCTGACATAGTTTGTCTTTCAACCTCAATAAGCTTGTCAACATCATCTCCCCATTTGTCAATTGGTCTCTTACAAAAAGGGCAGCCAAAGATACTCGTACTGGAACACTTTCCGATAACCTTCAGACAAAAAATATAATATATTATAAGGCGAGATCAATTTAATTTGTTGTTCTACGGAAAGATCGTTAGAATAATATGGGTCGGTTGGTCCGCAAAATAATAATAAATTTTTCATTTATCAGGGTTGGTAAGGTACCGAGAAAATTTTCCAAAAAGTATCTGGATCAAAAAGTCACTTTGTTTTTTATTTTCGCTGAAGATTATAATAAAAATTTAGTGTATGGAATGCTTTTTATGATTTTTCAATTTCTTGAATTATTTTTTCAGTTTTATTCAAGTTTAACTAGAGTGTAAAATATATTGTAGTGGAAATTAGATATTATTATTTTTTTGATTTTAGCAAAAATAGGGTCGGTCAGGCCTGTAGAACAACAAATCAAATTGGTCTCGCCTAATAGCTCAGATGAAATTACACAACTGAAACAAATTTGCCTTTATCCTCTTAAACTAACTAATAGAAGACACTATCAGTGGCTGAGCACTATGTGAAAAAATGAAATTACATTTAACTAAAAAAATGTGCCTTTATCGTGGTACCTAAACCTAATAATGGAAACACACGATGCACTACATGAAAGTATTTCCGTGTGAAAATTGAAGGAAAACTACTATACTATATAACTTTGTAATGAAAAAAATCAATGGGGACTATTTGAATAAGGAGCGTACTCAAAGAGAAATTGTATACCTCTTTGACAAAACTAAGATCAGCGCACATGACAGGTAGAACGTTAAATTTTTCAAGTGTGTTGTTGACATTGATTTCGATTCCATCAATAAGTAATCGCTTGACTTCGTTGTAGTGTTCTTGGGTGTGAATGTCAATATTTAACCTTGATTCGCTCCCCCTCCATATCGATGAAATAAACTGGCCGTAAGGTGAGTGAAGCATGTCAACATTATTTAAGACTGAGAAGGATATTTGCTCAGTTTGAGACCTACTAGATGCACGAAAATTATCCCCAGTTAATCGTAAAATGATTGTTCGTAATTTTGGGTCAAGATGTTTGTAAAGTTCAAAATTTATTGATGTAAGTTCTTCAAAGAACTTTTCTTGATCAAACATGGAAGGAAATGTCAGTTTTTCAAACCAAAAAGGATTTTGTAAAAACAAGTTTAAAGTTTCACCAACAACAGTGCCGCAAGACATACATACGTCGTTAGGACAATCACAAAATTTACGTTGAACTGAACCAATCAATAGGTTCTTAAGAAATGTTTGAACAGAATCATAAGCCGGCAATTTGACATTTTGCTTGCTCAAAATTTTTTTTTTAAGGTTTTTTTTTTTTTTATAGCCACGTTGTGATAAATCTGACCTATCTAATAGAAGACCACCAGCATCTTTCAAAAAAATATCAACACCAGGAGGATTTTTTTTAATCATTTTTGTAACGCGCTTTGAAAAAAAAGGTTTCATTTTCAGCAATGCTTTCCTCAACTAAATCAGCATGGTTGTCAAGAAGATACGTTACATAGCCTGAAACATAAAAAATGTGTGTAAATGGTTTTACCTCTCTGAAAATCATGATAGGAGAGCAAATAAACAAAAAATTATATGTCGAATAGAAGTTCAAAATAATTGGAAAAACAGTTTGAAAAAAATTTGCAAAGCAAAGCGTACATACATATTCTTGATTAAGCTCCTTCCAACGTACGCTTTTCAAAGGACCCCCTCCCCCCTCAGTGCGTACGCACTTTTTGAATGGCCCATACTATAAAAACAATAATCCTACTTTTTATATCATTGAAGCTTGCATAAGTGACCACCGCATTAATTTTGGCATTTCTATTGCTGATGGCTTGTTTAGATTTTAATTCATTTGTTGGACCTGCATTCCGTGATCGAACCTGCTGAATATCCATTAAAACTTGATCATGCGCTTTTTTCAACGATTGCTTACAAAAGTTTATGGAAAGTAATTTCAAAACCTCCTGCCGATAAAAACCAAAGAATTCATTCCCGGTCCAGTGATGTTTGGGTGTAAAACCAATACATTGAAAAATTTCTCTCATAGATGTTGTGATATTGTTTGTTCTAGCTACGTGATTTTCTGCGCTACACTCAAACAATGGTGTAGAATCACATGCAATAACTTTGCATGTAAACAAAACAGTTCTATCGGGCATTTTAATTCCTTGTGTACAAGTGTAGCCATTATGAAGGGAATATTTCAAGTTATTGTGTTCGCGCTCATAAAAGGATGCAAATTCTCCTGTAACTATTTCACCCTTTTTTTGAACACCTAGCCAAGTGACATTTTCAGATGGCTTAAAAAAAAGTGGTGCTGGTGGATGATTATCTATTGGTTTATCGACGTTGTTGACATTGACAGTGACACTATTTTTGTAGAGTTTGGTGACATCTTTCCTGTCAAGTCCGAAAAAAAGTTTACCTGGCCAATTTTTTTTGGTCAAAATTTCAAGTTTATTGAAAATGTCACGTGTGAGAGTTGTTATCCTAGTAGAGCTTAGTTGTGGTGTGAAATGCTGAACCATATTAAAAATGACTGATCCCTCTGATGTTTTTACACCTTTGAAAGCGTTGGCGATAAATAATGGTACACCAAGAAATGATCTTTCGATACTGATAACAACTCTAAAAACGTCTTCATTCTTATCTTTGACTATTCTTTTCTTTCTACCTTGTAGCCTTCGTTTAAACGAGTGTTTTTTAGATACCAGCAAGGATCGGTTGTTGGTTGTCCAAAATCAAGCAAGGAAAGCCATGCTACTTTAGCATCTTTATCTTTTAAAAACTTTTTTATTGTATCTTCTTTTTTAGACTCCATAAGTATTTTTACCTGTAAAAAATGATACTGCACTTTAACAAAATCACCAATCAATCATCAAATAAAGAATATGACAGGAAAAATGACTGATAAACTTAAGAAATCTTCAACAACCAACACAAAGTCACAAGTAGTCACCATTATCAATCAACAAGACCAGAAAACTAAACAAACTGAACCTCCCGCCTTTTCCGCGGAGCTTGTTTCAGCTACCATTTTTAATCTCGGCTTTTCGAATTTCGAATAAATTAAAAAGATCCCTCAAAATCCCGTCATCTCCCGCCTGAAATCCCTCATAAAAAAAAACAAAAAAATAACAAATATAATTATAATAAATTACTTATTTAATGCATTTAACCAATCAACTGATGTTTACAGTAGTATAATTACCAATTTTCTTCGGTCTGAAGCTTCCCTATTAAGAAATACTAGGGAGATAATAGCTATAACAGTGAAATTCCTGGAAATCGGAAAATACAACCACGGGCAAGCTCGCAATCCACTAAGATCGCCGTGTTCGTAAAACAAATTTTTGTTTATGATTCGTTCAAGAGATTTCTACCGAGGAGAAACGTGTAAAAACGAAATCGCAGCCAACGACACAAGACATCAAAAAGGCCATCCTTTTAACCTCTGGTCATGGTTAAACTTATTTGTGTTAATTACAAAGGGGCCAAAAATTCATAATTTCAGACTTGGATAAGTTTTCTTTTTGAAATTCTTTACAAATAGAGCACAATTTGAAAGGTATGATATTTTCGAAATTTAGGGTAATGCACTAAGATTATATATGGATTGAAATATTGTTCTTAGGTACCTGTGTTCCAATTGACGAATCTAAATTTGGAAAGCGGAAGTACCACCGTGGGAGTACTGCATGGAGCTAATCCATGTTTTACAACGTCCCCCACCGTGGTCATAAAGTAGAAGGTCAATAGGTGTTTGGTGGAATTAAGGGAGAAAGTAGGCAAAACTTTATGGTTGCTGTGGAAAAAAGGGATAAAAAGACCCTCATCCCTATCATTGAACAGCATATTTTACCTGGAACAATAATCATATCTGATTGCTGGAAAGCTTATGTCTCAGAAGGATTACGAACAATTGAAGGTATTTTATCCACTGTTGATTTTTATTGCCTTATATTTGATGGCCTTTGATCATATTCTATTCAGATTTAATCACTTAATCAACGCATAAACTGCATTTTCTTATCTATTTAGGTAAACCACTCTGTTGAATTCGTTAACAGTAACGGAGATCATATCAATAAAAATAAGGGTCACTGGCGTCAAAGGAAAAATAATTTGCCTCCTTTTGTTGTCAAGAAATATCTCTTTTCATCTCACCTGGCTGAGTTCATGTGGCGGTACACCCATAAAGAATCAGACCATTTCATTCAATTCATTGATGATGTCACAAAAGTTTACAACACTAATGTAAAACAGTTTTGATTCTCTGTAAATAGTTTTAATGACTATCGTTTAATATAAATACTTACGTAATGTAAAACACAACTCACGTTCTTTTGATTTCAAACAAATATACCATTACAGTAAAGTTTCTTATAAGCGCAGTAGCGAAGTAACAAAGTAGTTAATGTCTAATAATTAAGTCTTCAGTCTTTACAATGGCGTAATAATTTCGGTTGAATATTTCATGACGTAACAAAGTAGCTGATCGAAATTTCTCGTATAGATTTTATGGTGGGAATTATAAAGTCGCTCCAACTTTTTATTTAAATTTATGCAGTTGTCATATCTGAAGAAGCTAATCAAATTTCAGAAAACACTTAAAATTTTCCCACATGATATGACAATAATCAAATGACCAATGAATTTTAACAATCCTAAAAGACAAAAGACAAAACAAACCAAATTATACCAGAGACACATTACTACAATCATGGACAAAATATTTGAGACAAAAGGGAGTTTGCTGTGAAATTTTAAACACCACAAATAACTTTTAAGTGCTTTAAACTACAGTTGGAAAGTAGAGTTTTAACTTTGAGTTTTAACATGAGACTTAAGACTTAGGACCTTAGGATCTCAGGATTTAAAAGCTGAAATTTGCTCGAATAAGGCTTGGAATATAGCCTAGAAGCCACCAAAAAAAAAGAAAATGGAAAAAGTATGAAAAGATGAAGACCAAAGTCTGAGATTAGGTGCAGTACCTAGAGTAAGCATCCCCTGCCACCCGCCAGTCACCCGTCATCTTCCTAAAAGAAAATGAGTAGTGTTCGTCTGACCAGAGAAATGTAAAGAGATGGAAAAACAGCTTTTCTGATTACTCAAAGTTCAACGATCACTTCTATTGAAAATTCTATTGTAAAAACGTTGATTAGGTCATTAAATGAAAGTCCAGAAAAGACGGCTCGCTATACAAATTGGACGGTTTCTACATGATTTGGCGATAAAAATGAAAATTTGCTTTTCCTTTTTTGCCAATTACTAGTTCAATTTTTAAGAATTTAAGGAGCAATGTTTTTACCAATGTATAACAAAAGAAATTCTTAACGCAACGATATTAAATTGGTTCTTGTAAAACTGTCAGAAGTTGAGTAAAATCAAGATGCAGTTATAATCTTCTCGAGCTCTAGCTTTCCATATTATGGTGCGGTCATGATGCGGTTATATCAGTAGAATCGCTAGGAAATTCTGAGCAAGAAGATATAGGTACCTTTTCGTATAGGAGAGGTGTACCCAAAATATAAGCCCTAAAAGTTTGCGCATAGTCAGACTTGAAACAGAAGAATTTTGTCACAACACGCTAATTATGCAGATTTTCTATAGCGACAACAAAAGAAACCTATTTTACTCGACATAAACTCCCTTAAGGTCAAGAGACCTGGTATATGACGAACCGTTTTTACCATTGTTTTCAAGAAGCTGTTTTTCCATCTCTTTACATTCCTCTGGTCTGACACTATCCAGAATGATAAGAGAAATAAATAAAAGATAGCAAAAAGAGAAAACGAAGAAAGTACAAAAAGTCGGCCTAGAACCCGGTGGGGAATCCCGCTTTCGAGCAACCGTACTTGCTGAGAGAAAAAGAAGAATGACTTGAAAGTTAAAAAGATACCAACCAAAAGTACGCACAACAACGGAAGTAAACCAGACAATCCGCAAAATCACGAAAATACAGAAAGAAATTGAAAAACCAATCAAAATGAAGAAAGATAACAGTCTTTTATCCTTTTCATTTAGAGCCGTAGAGAGCTTGCTGTAGTAGCAGGTTTAGCCTGGGAATCCAAGCGTTAAACTTTTTTCACAGTCTAGTTTAAGATATTTTTGCTGCTGGTTTAACGCTTGGTGCAGGTAACTCGCCTGCAGGGACATTTTTCCCTGCAATGCAGCTTTCGGCGTATTACTTAGCAGTACTTTCGCGCGCATTTTGATAATTTCGATGCGCGCGCATAATTTATGGAAAAAGCTGACTTTGCAGAAAAAAGGAAAACAAATGAAAATGAAAACATAGATTCATTTAGAAACAAAATGGCTGTTGACTGGAAGTCTAAATACATGTGGACCAGTTGTTCGACATCAATTTGTTCAACAATCACAGTATTGTCGGACAAGTGGATGTCGCACAGTTGACCATTAACATGTTCGACTTCCATTTGTTCGACACCTACTTGTTCGACAGTTGAACAAGTTGGTGTCGAACAGTTGAACGTTTACATGTTCGACAATACCGAGTTTATGTATGTGTGTTCGTTTCTCAACTTTGCATTTTCCGGGCCATTTTAACATTTGAAAGTTTGGCAAAAAATAAGAAAGTTTTGTCTAACGAGGTATCGGTAGATAACTCACGACGGACGAATTTTTAAAGCCTTGATTCGCGCTACGGCACTTTTCTACAGGCTAACCCGAAAGCTAAGCAGATCATTGAGTTTAAAGCCCGAAGGGCTAGAGTAGAATCGTAAAAATCATGAAATCTTATTTCAGTCCCCCCTAAGGGTTGTAAAAACCAATTTCTTGACCCTGAAAAGCCTACATTTCAAGCAAAAAAGTCACGAAAAATCGGTTTCCCTCGATTTCAGTCCCTCTAAGGGTCGGTTTTAGTCCCTCTAAGGGTCCACCCACCAAAGGTCGGGCGGCACATACCTGTCAGCTTGCAGCCCTAGTACCCCCCCTGGGAAAGCCACACGCGGGCGTTCTGGATGGTAAATAAGTAGCTTGTAGCCCCTTCGGGGCTTTAAACTCATTGAGGCAGACATACCCCGAGCGAAAATATCGGAATTGCTCTAGAACGAGAAATTGAACGGAAATGTGTTCTAGAGCAATCCCGATGTTTTTACGCAGGGTATGTTTTTAATTCGTTTTTTCCTTCTTTTACAGTTTCTAAAAGTGTTTTTTCCTAACTTTTTTAAGCTCGATAAAAATAACTCGGTTATTTCCAAGCCTCACTAAGGTGGTTCCCCACCTTACACACGCTAAAACGTTCATCATCCTCGAACCCAGGCCTTAATTGACCCTCTTACGCTATTGTATTGTTATTGATGATTCTGATAGAGGCGTTAACGGGGGATGTTAGATTTCTCTAATTTTACGGCACAAATTTTGCTTATTTTGAACAAATTCTTTACGAGCAAAGCGAGCGAAAAAAATTGCTAGATTTTTAAATTCATTTCACCAAAATTGATTTTGGGGCGCAATGGCTCATGATCTTTGATACCTTCCGATATTTTGAAATCCGAACCAGGCTGGCATTGTGTGATAAAAATGAGAATAACATTGTTTTTTTCGCAAATTTAAGTTTCGCGAATTCTTCTTTTAGAAGATATTTTATTGATAAAACACTTTCGCGAATTCTCCAAGAATATTCATTTTTGGGAACAAAATCTTCATAAAGGTGGTTCCAGGGGGACGATTCCAAGTTTTGTAAAAACAGAAATGAGTCCTGATTCACCTTCATTAAAACTAATCACTGCTGAGGCAACTGCTGTTTTAAAGGACACCTTGTCTAAATCAAATTGTTCAATGACTCGTTAACGTTCTGAGTTTGACCGAGCAAACACTGTTTCAAAAGTTCTTGTTTCCCAAATCTTTATTTGAAAATACATCAACAATTACATCTGAGACTGTTTTGTCAATATTGAGTTTACCTTTGTAGGTTTTCTCACCAGTGATTTTGTCACTCTGGTATTTACACCAGGAGTCCTTTGTGCAAGGGCAAAACCGATGACGTTTCTCGGGGTCTGGGTCTGCAGTGGAGTGAAATAATACCGCGGCGACATTCTTTTTCATAGCGTACAAACTGCCAGTATTTTGACGTATTGCCAAACCGTAGTGATTTTGTAATGTGTTCATTATGTTGTCTGTAAGACGACCTTCACCTCGCCCGATTCCTTTTCCATCGCTCAACTTTCGGCCTTTGTAACTTACTTTGATTTTGCGTAAACGCGTTCCGACCCGTTTTTGTACATGGCCACTGCATTCACCCTTTGTGAGGTTGCGGCCAGGGTATGGATTAGAGCTACTCACTTCAGCAAATGATTTGCTGTCTCCATCTCCAATATAGAATTTATATCTTAATTTATGGTTTTTCACTGAACGATGATAAATTCGTTTCAAGCCAGTTACTTCCATTGCGCCTGAGCTGCCTTGGTGATTCATAGAACAAAAGTTATCATGAGTTTCTTTCCATTTCTCATACTCCTCTGTTCCTTTCTTTTTCTCCCACACATCACACTGTCTACATTTTTTAGACATAACTTCATTGTCTATGCATTTTCCTTCTGCAATTAGAGTCATTACTCCATTTAAAGATGAATATCCACGCTTTTGCCAAGTTCCGTCTCCGCTTACGCTTATATCAGTAACACTGTCTTCGTCAACATTAGTAGGATAAAAAAAAATGAACAAAAAAAATTGATTTTTCGTGAAATCAAGTTTCGCGAATTTCTTGTTTAATTCCTTTCCTGGTAGAAACTTTTGCGAAAAATTCTACCCGCGAAAGTTTCTGCCCTTAAAGTAGCAAACAAACAAAATAGAAAGTCGTTTTGAGTAATAATGTGCTATTGTCTTATTTCAAAATGTCGTGAATTTTGACAAGTTTTGTCTTGAGGGTTTTTTTTACAACGACCTATACTCAGTAGACCTTTCCTGCAATACAAATTCTTCTAGAGACGAAGTTTTCCTCGACGAATTTTTAAATTTATTTGCCTCGAAAGATTTTTAACAGCCATAGTTGGCGCCTTCGATACTTGTTACCGCTACTGATGCCTCATTTTCACAAAAATTCTTTGTCTAAGCGAAATATTTAGGTAAGATCTAATCCCTTTTCATGCGTAAGCAACGCACCTAACCAGCGTTTGCGACGACGAGAACCGCACGGTACCGAGTACAATATGGGATATATTTTTCAGGTTCTGATTCTCCAACGATGTAAAAATAATAGATAACCAACTACCTCTAGAAGGCACTTCTCCCAAGAGAACAACCATTGTTTTCCTATTGAAATGAGCACTATATTAAAAAGTTCTGTGTGCAGTGCGTGTTATGCTTTTAGCTAGATTTTGACACACTTTTTGACATCCACTGAATTGATATAAAATTTGAATTGTTATTTACTACAAATTTTGGAATTTTTTTCAAAAGATAAAGGTACCAATCTTTAGACAAATTGACTACGGATAGGCCTGATACCACTTAATCTTCATCTGGATAAATAAACGCTCATAAAATGCTGTTATCTGAAAAATATATGTGTGATTTGAAATGCGATATCTCACGTATGAAAAGTGCATGAAGGTTGCATGATACAAAATAAACAGATGAATGTTTATAGAACAATAATATCTAATTAAAAAAATCCTTCTGTGAGGCTGCCTATAGGAAAATACACTTTTTCTAACCCAAATTTTGGAAAAATATACATCACGTGATCGATTTTGTCCAATAGAAGGTTGCAAATGAAGCAAATTTTTATTTAATTGCACTTTTTACGATGCAAAATGTCATTAATATTTTTACAACCGTAACACGGATGTTTTTTGAGAATCAAGTCACAGAGGCAAAATTCGGGTGTTTTCGATAGAGAAAAATGACGTAACATGACGTAACTTGCATATCAAGAACATGAACAGAAGCTCGAACAGAAGAACAGAACAATTAAGGGTTGTCGAACAAGTGGGCGCTTAGATGTTCGACATCCATTAATCGAACAAGTAAGTGTCGAACAACTGGGTGTCAAACAACTGGGTGCTTAAGATGTTCGACACCTCATCTGTTCGACAAATGAACAATGTGTCGGACTTGGAAACGTCCAGGCCTCCCATTTGTCATAAATTCCTAAATTTTTACAAATCTACACCAATTTCGTAAAAGTAAAAGTGTCATAAAATGTCATAAATTTTGAAGATTTGTCATAAATTTCCTAAATTTCTTACAAACTTTCCCATCAATCACTCTAGTATAGTTTAATTAATTCATTCTTTAGAAAAGATCAACTTTTTATCGATCTTCAGCCAGCTCTTACCATGATTATAGAATTTTTACATAGATTTCACAACACTTTAACCCATACCTGTTATTGTAACTTGTGATCAACCAACATGATGTTGTATTTGAAGATTTGTTGTAAATCCTGGAATGCGGCTGAGGCTGAGCCAGTAGTGGTGGAGGTGGAGGTGCGTGAGGAGAACATTGTGGTGGTAGTACTAAATTGGGATCAACAGCTTGGAAGAGATCATCGTCATCATCAAAATGATTATCATGTTTACCACAATCATCATTATCAATTTCGTCAATTGCTATGACTGATTTTTGCTTTGTTTTAGTTGGTAATGATGAGCTTTCTATTTCATCGATATCACACTTTTGGCACAAAAAGAAGCATATTTTAGCATAACTTTTGCCAAAATCTTTTTTGTATTCATTTAATTTAAAAGTTTTGTGGGTTCCAGGATTGAAAACAACCTCACTCAAATCCTAATAAAGCAAAACATAGTCATCACTGGCACAGAAGTTTTGATTAAATCTTGCATATTTTTCGATTGCTGCATCTAACAAATCATGTCTATCAATGGTTTCCAAAACTCTGAGGCTCATACGCCCTTGTCGTTTCTTCAAA
>NW_027103746.1:0-76494 GCF_902728285.1 Clytia hemisphaerica | reverse complement strand
ACACTTTTCCCGAGATGTTTTGATTTTGTATGAAAGCGAGGCCGGGCTGTATTGCGAGTTCAAAATGGCGGATGAAAGCAACAACAACATGCAGTGCGAAGAGAGTATTTTCAACTATTTGGTCAATAATATTGATATAAACATTGAAATTACTGTTGAAACAAACGAAAAAAAAGAGGAAGAATCTTGGAGCAAATGTTTAAAAGATTTACCATTGTTTACAATCAAAGAAATTGAACACTTTCGCATAAACAGTGGCAAAAGAAAAAATAGAGAAAACCAAAAGAAGCATAAACATTCCATTGTTAAGACAAGAGATATAGGGAGAAAGTTTATGTTAGAAATAAAAACACCATCACAGTTAAAGGAAAATGCAAAGCCAGCATGAAGAGGGATATTAGAAATATGAATGTTGTTATAGACAAACAGTCTGCCAACGTGATTAAAGGACACTGTATAGTCCGGGAGCCAAACCCAAAAAATGGCATTTTGCTTAACCCAAGATTCTACAGGATAAACTATACATTTTTGGAATCCTCAACTATCCTAGTTTTGGAAATGGTCGGTCCCCAAAGCTAACTCCTGGTCAATTTTTCATACTGGGCCCGAGTTTAGGGGGTACTTTTTACCCTTTGTAAGGATTTGTTAAGGAAAATGCCATTCCAGGGATGATATAATTTGCTGTATCTAGTCAATCAGTTGACCAATTGCTTTGAAATTATTTTTATAGGTTTGCCTGGGGAAAAAAAAGGGGAAATTTGGGTATTTTAACTAAATTGTGACCCTTTTTAAGTCTGGGACCTACCCAAACAACTTTTAATGAGACACAAACTAGGTGTTATGATAGACTTTGATGCAATACATCAGAAAAATTTCAAACAGACAGTATTTAGTATTATTTCAGGGCTGCAGGGGGTAAAATTGCCCATTTTTATGGGTTTTTACCTTATTTGAGCAATTTTCACCACTAATCTTGGTTAAAACGTTATCAAAAATAGTTTTAACTTGATTTTCGTGAAAAATATCCTGAAAGATTACAATGCTGACTTAAAACTAACAAAACCAGGGTGCAAATGGAAAAACCAGGGGGTAAAAATGCCCATTTTAGGCGATTTTTATCGTTTTTGGACCTATTTCACCCATAAAGCGGTTTTATGGTGTAACCAATTTTATTTCTGACCACTGAAACAAGGATAATTTTGTAGTAGGAGCAATGGGAAAGTTATTTGTGGTTTTCATTGTCTGTAATCAGGGTCACTGTGTGCAAATCAGGGGGTAAATACACCACTTCTTGGTAGTAATAAAAAAATGGGCAATTTTACCCCCTGCAGCCCTGAAATAATACTAAATACTGTCTGTTTGAAATTTTTCTGATGTATTGCATCAAAGTCTATCATAACACCTAGTTTGTGTCTCATTAAAAGTTGTTTGGGTAGGTCCCAGACTTAAAAAGGGTCACAATTTAGTTAAAATACCCAAATTTTCCCTTTTTTTCCCCAGGCAAACCTATAAAAATAATTTTTCACAAAAATTTTTTGCCGAAAATAATCATCAGCCTACCTTGAAACTTTTTGCAAAGTTTCAAAGCAATTGGTCAACTGATTGACTAGATACAGCAAATTATATCATCCCTGGAATGGCATTTTCATTAACAAATCCTTACAAAGGGTAAAAAGTACCCCCTAAACTCGGGCCCAGTATGAAAAATTGACCAGAAGTTAGCTTTGGGGACCGACCATTTCCAAAACTAGGATAGTTGAGGATTCCAAAAATGTATAGTTTATCCTGTAGAATCTTGGGTTAAGCAAAAGTGCTTATTTAAGGAGATATAGGATTTGGCTCCCGGACTAGTACTTGTCCAGCTGGCAAGTCAGGTTATTGTAACCATACTATGGCACTACTTTTTGAGCTGGCTGATTATTCATTACAAGGGCTTCAGGTTGTTCCCACTGAGATTTCATGCACTAGCAAAAAAAGACAGTGGGGTGTGCCAACCAACAAGCAGAAATACCCCTTACCGGTCATGTCAACTAAAGTATTTGGAGATAAAAATAAAGGCATTTCTTGCACCTTGTACGACCCACGACGTCATAGCTCAATGAATGGGGAGGGGATTTGTGAAAGAACGAAGCGGTTAAAGGAAGCACTCAAGTCGAAAGATGTTAGAATTGGATTTGCACACATTCTTAATCTTGAAACTACTGAAACAGAGACTACCAAATATGGTGAATTTTTGGTTGGATCCCCACTTTCTTATCAGCTATCTCTTTTTGATGCCAACTTTTCGGTCACTGCTGACTTTTTATTTCGAGAAAACTTTATTGATCACAGTTACTCTGATCAAAAATAAACAAATGTTCTGATTTTGATTAACCATTCTCAACTAATGGAGACCCATGATGCGTTTCCAACCGATCGGGGTGCTTTTGACTTATTTGAAATGATGGACTTACTTAAATTCTATTCCTGAGACATTAGAAAATCAAGGGAAATTGAACGTTTCAACCATCGGCCAGCACCAAAACAAAATTTGGTTGAAAGAGAGAGAGAAACGTTTGACATCAAGTAAGGCGTACAAAGTTTTTTCAAGGAAGCGAAATTTTGAAACTCTTGCACAATCATTTCATGTAGTCAAAAAATTCCCAAAATTCGTTCAAGATGCTTTTGACCATGGAGTACATTTCGAAAGTGTTGATAAGGAAAAGTTTTTTGATTATCTTACATACAAGCTTGGTAAGAATGTAATGATTCGGGAAACTGGTCTTGTTGTTCAACCTTATCTTTTTTGGCTGGGAGCAAGTCCTGATGGTCTGTTAATAGACAGTTCATGTGATAAACCAGCATTAATAGAAATTAAATGCCCATACACCAAAGAAAAACCTAACTCCCTCTCAACTTTTGAAAGACAAAAAGTTTTTATGTTTTCATGGAAAATGGTGTTACTTATTTGAAAAGGGATCACCAGTTTGGTTATTTCACCCAAGTTCAGCTTGCCATGGGGCTTACACAGGTGGAGACTTGTTTTTCATAGTGTACACTTTTAAGGAATTTTAGTTACAAAGTTCCTTTTGAGCACAACTACTTTATTGACGTTTTAAAATTTAAACAATTTTTATAAGCATTTTTACATGAAAACTTTATAATTATATACTTCCCTGTTTACTTTCAAATTAACAATGAGTGTATGTAATAATATATACATATTTTTGAAGTCAGAGACAAAACATGAGGAATATTATATTAGCAAGAAACCTTATCATCTTTTTTATGTGAAAAACTCTAAAAAAAACTAAACAGAAGAAAATTACTTATATTTTCCCTCATGTTTTGTATATGTTTATATTTCTTATGTATATTATCATATATTAGATATTTATGTAGGTGCTGCAATAGGTAGGTCTTTTTGAATAAGGGCTGGCATAAAGTTGCAAAGTAAACAGGAGACAGTCCAAATTTGATTGATTGAACCGTGTAGCGTTAAGGGAATTTCATTTCTTATTTGTTTGAACTTTTTTACTCTTTGAATTGCACGTTCGACATGTATCCTAACAGATGCAATAGTTTGACTTTCTTTAACTTGTTGTTCAGTGAACTGATCCTGCCCTTCGAGAAAAGCAGGAATATTAAGTTCCACATTCAATGGTTTTAAGTCCTCTTCGATTGTAAATCCTCGGTCAGCCATAACAGCATCACCATCATCCCATAATTTCTTCTGTAAAAATCCAGATCTCCTTACAATTTCGTTATCAGAGATACACCCTTCGAATAACTGACTGACAAATGTCACTGCACCAGATGGTGAAATTCCTACCAATCCTTTATAGGTCACATGACTCTTGTACTGTGAATACATATGACTTTGGATTGACAATGAAGAGGGTCTTTGACAAAAAAGTTCGGTACAGTCTATAATACAGCGAGTTTTAGGATAGGTATCTTTGAAAGTAGTAGGCATGGTTTCTTTAACTACCCTTTTTGAGGGCCAAATCGGTAAAGAGCCAAGTGAAAAATATAAGAAATTCGACCATGTTATAAGATATCTTGAGACAGTCGATTTTGGTAACTCAAACAGCCAAGATGAATGTTTAAGACTAATCCACTTTTAACCATGTTCATATATAAAACCAATGATCTTTAGCATTTAATTTGACAGAACGTCCAGGTTTTGCACTATAACTCTCATAGGACCCAGGGGTAGTAGGTGACCTCAATACATTAGGATCATTCCTCTGCTCATTTTGTTTAGATTCGTACATTTTTACATTTTTCACATTTTTCACAGGGTTAACATTTCATATAGAATTTCAAAGGATTCAACTTCTAATCCTGTTTCTGATTTGAATAGTTGTTTATCTTTTGATATGTTTCAAAGTTGTAAGTATGTTCTTTAACTTTTGTAGGTCATTTTTCAACCTTTAACTTCATTTATCAAAGATTGATTTTGAACTTTTAANTAGCTTGCCAACTACCAAACCAAATATTTCAGTGAAAAACTCTCTGGTCGGACCACCATAATCAGTAGAGAACTCGTCTGTAAACATTACATTCAGGGGCACTAACCCTTTTTTTAAAATTCTTGGTATTTTTTTCAAAGTTTTTGCTGTTCTTGGTCCATTCCTCGATTCACAAATGATGAAACCTGCATTTTGCAACGCATCATATGAGAGGGAGAGTCTTCGATAACCTCCTCACAGATATCACACTTTTCCCATTCCTTTACAGTTGCTTTCCTATGGAAAAAAGGTAATATAATGGTAAATTTGGAAGGGAAATGAAAATGAAAGCAAAGCAAATCAGAAAATTTCAAACCAAACAACTCACATAATTTGTAGAAATACAATTTCATTAGTAAAATTGATCCATCTCATGCAAATTAGAAATAATTCAGTTAAGACCCAACATTGATTTATGCATCGTAGCCTACTATGATTTATGCTTTGATCCTTCCTTATGGCTAAAAATAATTTTTTGAGCCCAAAAAATTCTTTTGGAAAAAATCGTTTTCACAATGGCATTTTTAAAGGACCATTTACAAAAATGATAAAAAAAACCAGTCGAAAAAAACCAAATTGTTAAGCAGTTCTTCGTCTAAATTTGCTAAAAAGATTTCCACCGAAAATCATGTTTTCACCACCTCACTATTATGAAAAAAGTAAAAAGAAAAAAAGTAGGTTGATTAGGGTTGGGTAATTTCATATGGGGTTGAAATTGTAAACATATTTTACCAATACAGAGCACTATTATTGAAATATTTTAGTCTTACATAGCGTTATATTTGGACACTGAGTCTGCGAGTCCTGAGGTGATGACATCATCCGTATCAGCAGCCATTGAGCTAAAAGAAAAATTAAATTTTATATAAGTCAGTGTAAGTGCGCAGTCGTTTCTTGATGGGAGGGGCTAGGCGCTGGTATTGAATGATGATTTGCCTTCATCCTCCCCTTACCACGCAGTTAGTACTGGCAAGGAAGCAGAAACAGAATGTTGCTGAGAACCAGTCTGACCTGTATTTCTTGAGAACACAGATCTAAAATGGCGATTACAGTTTTAAAGGCTTATCTTCAGCTGTAAATTCTAGACAACTCAGTAAAATGTTGAGTGGGTTATGTAAAATAGACACTTTATATTGAAGGCTTCAATCTAAACATTCCTTTCATAATTGTTCCTCGTACAGACAACCACCGTATCAAAATTTTCAAATTCTCTTCTTTTTAGTTACGTTACCAAAGGATTCCAGAAATTTAAATAAAACGGGGTGTAACCACCAATGATCAACCTACAAAGTTGAAGTTATATCGATAATTTCTGAGCTTGGTTGGGTACCAGTTGAAATCCTTGGTTGTAATGGCATGGCTCTAAAAATTAAATGAATGCAAATTTGGCATGATACTTATTGTTTTTAACTAGGCTAGTTTTTCGTAATAATATTCTTTTTGTTCACAAGGTCCTCTTTCAAATGAACCTAATGTTTTTGAGTCAACAACACAATTGCTGATGGGATCCTTATGAAAACAAAATTCATTTAGGCCTTACCGTATTTCCCCCAATTAAGCCCCATCCTCTAATAATTTTCAATATCAAGTTATGACATCGCGTTGGAACAAGTTGAAGGAAAATGGATTAAAATCAACAACTAACTAAATTAGTTTGCATCTAACAAAACTGTACACACGAAGGATGTTTTTGGAACAAAGTGGTCCTCACTAATAAATAAACACCTGAAATGTTCAGATATCTTTTTGCCAGCTGACCAGCTTACCGTACTTTACAGTTTAGGTTCATTAAAACAACAAAATGAGGAATCAATCTGGCTAAAAGTAAATAATATCATCTATCAAAAAAACTTAAAGCTTACACTGGTGCATCATTTCTTGTGTGAGTATTTACAAATGAACTTGTCCTTGTTGAAGTTGATGTTGATGATTGACTAGTTCTAAAATTAAAGAGAAAATAAAAATAACTTTTGGCATAAAGCCTAGTTTGCATTGGATTGTGCTTGTTCTTGAAAAAAAGGGTCTTTTTTGAGAAAAAAGATAAACTAATTTGCCATCATAGTGCTCCCCTAATCAAAAGGTCACTCTTGAATGGAGGTGGGGGGATTGAAATCCTCAATTTTAATAGATGAAAGAAATTGGGGGCAAATCCTAAAAATTTGATCAGCTCAACCAACTTTACAGTTTAGGTTCATAAAAACAACAAACTGAGGAATCAATCTGGCTAAAAGTAAATAATATCATCTATCAAAAAAACTTAAAACTTACACTGGTGCATCATTTCTTGTGTGAGTATTTACAAATGAACTTGTCCTTGTTGAAGTTGATGTTGATGATTGACTAGTTCTGAAATTAAAGAGAAAATAAAAATAACTTTTGGCATAAAGCCTAGATTAAATTGGATTCTGCTTGTTCTTGAAAAAAGGGCCTTTTTTGAGAAAAAAGAAAAACTAATTTGCCATCATAGTGCTTCCCTAATCAAAAGGTCACTCTTGAATGGAGGTGGGGGGTTTGAAATCCTCAATTTTAATAGATGAAAGAAATTGGGGGCAAATCCTAAAAATTTGATCAGCTCACCCAACTTTACAGTTTAGGTTCATAAAAACAACAAAATGAGGAATCAATCTGGCTAAAAGTAAATAATATCATCTATCAAAAAAACTTAAAACTTACACTGGTGCATCATTTCTTGTGTGAGTATTTACAAATGAACTTGTCCTTGTTGAAGTTGATGATTGACTAGTTCTAAAATTAAAGAGAAAATAAAAATAACTTTTGGCATAAAGTCTAATTTGAATTGGATTGTGTTTCATACTTAAAAAAGAATCTTATCTGAAGAATGAAAACATTAACTTGTCATTTAATAAGTTGATACATGTACGGACCTACCTGATATAGGTGAAAATAAAGCAACAAGCAGAGTAGAAATAAAAGAAGCTTATCCAAGAGACAGAGTGAATCTAACTTTATCTAAATCAAATAAAATCTCATAACTCTCACTCTTTATCATTCTGCCCATTCTCCTTCTGTTCATTTCCAGGGTTCTAACGAATAAGAAAAATAACATAAAATAATGAATGAAAACAGTTTGACATAAGAAAATTAAACTTCCTAAAGGGAAAAAATGTCAAATTATCCTCTCCCAGTGGATCAAAGATGAAAAGGTTTTAATGGCATAGGTTGAATAACTTGAGAAAAGAAATATTTCAGGAGCTATTGGTGAGAAATTAAATAAGGGATTTTAACCTTTTTTCAAGTGAGATTTCTCAAGTCAAAGTTATTTTTTCAACAAGCACAAAACCATCACCATTTAATTGTGACTTTATATATTTTTCATTGACTCCAAACTTTTTTCAGGGCAGGGTATACCAGAAGGTCTACCATATCAGGGTACCCTATGGTACCATGTTTTAATGAAACCCCTGTAACTTTTATTATCAAATTAAAAAGCTCTTTATTCAAAAGTTTAAAAAAGTTACCTTAGAGCAGATTTTGGTATGTTCCTGTAACAATAGAAGCTCGACAAAGTCCCCACAGAAGATACATTCCACAGTAGGAGAGCAGTAAGAACGCTGAAATAAAACATTTTTTAAAATCAATTTGATTCCTTTTGTATTAATTTTTGCAAGACAGCTTGCGCAATATAACCTTGATTTTTTTTTACTATTTTCCTTCAATTTACTAGGAGTTTTTCAATTTTCATGAGAAAATTTGACACGAGTTTGGCTTTCCCAAGCCAAAAAAGGCCAAAACTTACAAGTAATCTGCAAAATATTTTCTCCACGAATAATAATCCCCTTAAGGTAGTGTAGAACATGCATACCATATTGGGCTCAAAACTTTAGTAACTTTAAAATAATTTGAAGGGCGCAACGTAAACTTCAGCAGGGGGGGGGGCACTTAGGCAAACGGAGGGTACGGGTATTATGTGTCGCCCTTGATGGTGACTTTTTGGATGTTCAAAATTTGTAAAAATTAAATGACCCTCAACAGGCTAAATTTTTAGAAAAAAGTCCTGATAAGGGTCATAAAATTCATGAAAATTCAAATTTCTTTCTCAAATTCAACCCCTTTTGGTCCCTCTAAGTGTTTGACTGCCAAAAGTCGGGCAGCACATACTCCTGTTTGAAATTTTTGGCGGACACACAGACTAGGCACTCCAGATTCTAGCTCAACTGTACTTGAGATTAATTAGCGATGAGCATTTGCCAATTCTTAGGAAGAAAAGTGACATTTCTTCTTGCTTATTCCAACTTGTAAACAAAAACCTTTTCAATAGCAGAAAAAGCTCCTAAAACTCAATATTTGAAACTAAAACTTTTTGAGTACAACTAATAGACAATCACATGATGATTGGTTAAAGAACTTAAAACTTACTGTGACTATTTTTGTCATATCTAGAGATTCTTGAATTGGTACTACATAGATCGTTGCATGCCCAATGTTGCATGAATCTTTCAAATAAGGCACAGAGTATCCACATGGTCCAGTTGCAATTCTGATTAGCCTCCTTTTACCACTGCCCCCACCTTCTGCTCTATGCAGCATAAAGCGCCCATTGGTGGTTGCAAGTTTTGGATATTCCTCCTCTAACATTAGCACCAAATCTAAATGGCTAGCCTTGTTATTCAGCTGTATCCTTTTTTTACCAAGACCAGCATCTGTAAATGTTTGGTGTTCGGCAGAGGAAGGAGTGTGGGTAGCACCCATTTCTGCTAAACAATAAAAGTTTGCAGTCCATGTATCCTTTGGCTTGTAAAACTTCTTCTTGGGTGGTCCCCCCTCGTTTGGTTGAAACTTGGTACTAAGAAAGAAAATTAATGTCAAATTCATCTCATTTGTTACAAAAGTTTCTTTTTTCTTTTCTTTACTTTAATACTATACTGTGGGATGCTCTAATAATTTACAGGTAAATACCTTCAAGGAACTAATTTTGTCAGTCGCAAAAAAAAATTTTTAAAGTTGTGTTTCGCGGGACTTAATTTTTGCGATTTTCACAACTTTATAAATTTTAAGTGGTAAAATCAAAATTCACGATTTAGCAAAATTTTGTACTATTTCCAAACAGATACCGTCTTTCCTCTATTTAGTGCCAGACTCTATAAACGCCTTCCTAAGTGCCTCAACTAAAATATGGATTTCAATATAAACACCACCCTTTTGTTATTAGTGTCGCCCTCCAATTAGAAAATGAAGGAAAAATAAAGAAATTTAAAGGATAAACTGCAATGGAGAGCTCTACAAACAAGTGAATCAATTGGAAATGCAATCGCTAACTACTTATAATTATAGCCTTAAAACATAGTTAAAACCGCAGAAAAATCCTCTTCGGAACCCAAGCGTGATACAAATTTTTGGAATAAACTCAGGAAAACGAATTTCTAAAATTCAAAATAAGTGCTGCCCTCTATTAAGCGCCTCCCTCTTTGTAAGCGCCACACTTAAAATCAAATTTGAGAATATCAAACAAATATCAAGCGAATATCAAACGTCAAACGTAGAATATCAAACCAACTTCAACTTTATACGGGGTCCACCACGTAAATAATCGCACTCGCAGACAAGTCAAGTTCGAATTTCCTAATACACCAATCCTGCAATTCCATTTTTCTCCCGCAACTCCTGTGCTTCAGAAACTAGGGTAAGGGAGGGGTAGTGACCCCTTTATATTTGCAAGAGATAAAATGAAAATTTCCTTCCATAACGCAAGGTCTGAAAAAGGTTGGTCAACACAACACTAGCGACAGTAGGATTACCCCTGTAAATGAATAAAAAGTATAAAAACATCCTTACCGAAAGTTTGAATTTGGAGTCAATCTGTACTCCAATTCTTTCATCCTGGAATTAATTTCATCCATTTTTAGACCTTTATATTAACACTGTTAACTGCTTGGAACTGAAGAACCATGTGATTCATTTTTAGCGCGTCTTTTACGAATCAAGTGAAATTTGTGAAATCTGCAGACCAGATTTACCGAAATTATAATCCGATAAATCCGAAAAACCGGTTCTTTAAACCGGCGACTAGCAACACGACCCGTCGAGTTCTGAACTGACGCGTTCAAGTTTTGAACTGATTCGGTTGTGTTCTAAACCGATTCACTTAGGTTTTAAACTGACCCGTTTGGGTTCTAAACTGATTCACTTAGGTTTTAAACTGACCCGTTTGGGTTCTAAACTCAGTCGAGTATCTAAACCGGGTATTTTTGACATCGATTCCGCTTCATAATAACAGCATAGGCAACGGCTGGTAGCTTCTTATTCAGCAAAGCCTTTTTGATATGGATATATCTTTCTTGATTGCCAACTCCTGATTTGTTGTTGAATCCTGGTTCTTTTGGTAAATCTGTAAGGAAATACCTGATCAAGTTAGGCAGTTGTTCCAATATTCTGATCTAAACATCTTGAATGCTGACCCATCTTGTGGATACATGTTTCATCATACAGCGACCTTGCAGATCTGTAAATTCTTTCACACTGAGATAGTCTTTGATGCGTTTTGATGAATATTTGAAGAATCCATACAAATCAAGAACAATCTGGTCTAAATCGATACCAGCATCAGATTGAAGAGATTTCAGTACCTGTAAAAAACCGTTTGCAGCGGTATGCAAAGGACAACTACCAGCATCAATAATCTTTGTGTTTTTCTTTACTAGTTCAGATTCAAGCTTTCGTTTAAAAGATAGGTTTACGTTTGGGCCATCCATTCCTAGGCTCAAAATTGATTCAGTTTATAGTTTTAATCTCTCCATCATTTCATTTGTGTATTTAAGTAAATCATCAGCGGTGCACCTGCCAACAAAAAGTGTCCCGATATATGTAGTAATAATTCTGCCAAAGAAAGGTGAGTTGTATGTTGCTTAGCCATCGTATTGCTTTTTAATTTGACTCGTTGTTGTTTCAATGAATCGAAACGTGAAAGGCAGATCCTTAAGTTCTGCCAAAATAACTTCTCTAAAGTAAGGTGCTATTCCAAATTGAATCATGTACTTCACTTTTTTAGATTTTTGGTGATAGTCTTTAACTTCACGACAGGTTTGAAACATTTTGGCATACTTCTCGGCGTCTGAATCTGCAACTGAAAATGGCAAGTTGGAGTCAACAATGTCAAGGCAACGTACAATCTCAGCATGCAAAACCTGGTTTTCCGTAGACAGCAGCTGATGAGTCGATGTTGATGTAGTGAGATTTATCGAGCCATTTTGTAAATCGAACTTTGATTGTGTTTTTGATTCCTTGGCTTTTTCAATATGCTTAGCCCTCCCCTGGTGTGACTCTAACTAGGTCACTCCAGCAGATATACTAATGTCACTTGAACATACTTTGCAGTGTGCATAATTTTCAGATTTTGTTGACGGTTGCACCCAATTGTACTTAGACTGCCAAGAAGTTTGATATTTAGTCTTTCCCATAACGTTTTCTTTTCTTAACCTTCTTTCTCTTTTCTTAATTTCTTTTCATTTCTTAGTCTAGAAAAACAAAAGAATTAATCTGTAAATATTCCATTACATATATCCGAATAGAAAAACACACACAGCATAAGCTTGCAGATACTAGTACAGTAGAATAGATTGAAGTTATACAATTGATTTCAACGATACTTATCTCATATCTTACTAACTATATTCCACTTTTGATTTTTTCTAAAGCTAAATGAGAAAAAAAACAGGAAAACAGGAAAAAAGTCAAAAAACAGGAAAAACAGGCTATGTACGAACCCTGCTATTGTTAGTTTTTCATACTGAAAATTGACAGATAATTCAAGGAAACTATCAATGATGGAGTCAGAAGCTTTTGTCCTTTGATTTTCATCACACACTTCTTGACCATTTTGGAAGTTTTGTCTTCAAAAAAATCAAAAAAATTTGTCGATTAAAAAAATTTCAATTCAAAAAGATTAATATTTGAAAAAAGTCAAAATATTACAGCAAACTACTTTTTTTTATTGAAAAACAGCAAAATTCTGCGAAAAAGTACCCAAATAGTATTCTTTACTTGCTTGAAGAGTGAAGAATACACACCCCCACCCCTAAAGTAGTACCAGGTACTAACTTTTTTGAAATGCAAAAATAGACACCACCACCTGGCTATCCCTTATCAAAACTCAGTATACTTTAAGTATATGTTATTTTCTACTGCAAGTATACTTTCAGAAGTACTAAAAGTATACTTTCAGTATATATTTTGATGTTTTAGGAAGTATACTTTAAGTACTAAATTTGTGGAACAATATTCCATATACTTTAAGTATACTGCATGGAAATATACTTCATATATACTGCAAAAAAGTATAAATAAAGTATACTTTCATAGAAATTGCTAGTATATTAACCACATGGCCACTCAAAACACATTTTCAATGAAATTTGAAAAGTTCATGCCTATATATATATGGCTTATGAATTTCAAGAAATTTTAAAACCAAACTCCATTAATCAGATACATTGAAAGTAACAGTAAAGTAACTGTAAGTAACATTAAAAAGTAAATATTCTTAAAAGCTCTTTAGCAGATAAAGAAAATCGTTTCCACTCGCACCAGGTTTAACTTAAACTACCTAGCTCATCATGCTGTCACAGACTGGGTATATAGTGCACCATTAGTTTTGAATAATATATATACAGGTAATCTTTATACTTACATAAGCAAGGTCGCTGCACACCATCCATTGAACTTTACTTATCGTTAGCAAACCCTTCATCTTCAAATTTATAAATGTTTAAAAACTTTCAACGTTCAAAAAATGGTCAAAAACAAATTTCTCTCACAACACCACACTCATTTAATGTTCTGATGTTATGAGAGAATTTTTTCATGTGTTTCAAAGTTTTTATGAGATTCACTTCTTTTTAAAAAATTCTTTCATGCATGAAAATTAACAAAGGAAAAATGATTTCAAAACAAATAAGAACTTTCCCTCTCCAAGGGCAGTATACTCAAAGTATACTTTTTGATCTAATGCACCTAATTATTTTTCTTTTTATCTTTTTTTCAAAAACAAGTACAGTAAAGTATAAAAACAGTATACTTTTCTTATACTTTCTGATTGCAGTATAAATGCAGTACACATTTTGTTAATTTGAGTGATGCTTTGATTTTTATAAGTATACTTAGAGTATACTTTAATCTTTAAATTTGAGCAAAAGTATGAATGCAGTATACTTTCTATATACTGAAAGTGTACTTTTCTAGTCAATATTTTGGTAAGGGATGGGTCAGTACCCTGTGTCTGTACCCCCCTGATTCCTCACTATTCCTCTTCTATTCCTCATCATTCCTCAGCATTCCTTGAACGTTACTGAGGAATGGATATTTCAAAACTTTTTGTTTTAGCATTCCTCATGTATTCCTCGAACGTTCCTGAGGAATCGATATTTATGACGTTATTTTCAAGCGTTCCTCGAATGTTCCTCAGGAATGGACTTTTATGACGTTATTTTCAAGCGTTGACGTTATTGTCAATATATTTCGACCATGATTGTATCGTTAGATTCCTCAGATCCAGCGGATCTATTTTGCTATTAGAATTACTATAAGTTTTCAGGAAATTTGAGGTAAATTTACCAAGCCAATCAGCCAGTACAAATTCACACTCTTTCGGACACTGTTAGCTACCAAACCCTCTCTCTCTCTCTAGAGAAAGCTGTAAAGCAAAATATTCTCTTTTTAGTACTGCCCAAAATAGTACGCGTTGATAGAGGGACAGAAACAGATGCAATGACTGCGTTACATTGTTATATGCATATGTTGGCGAGTGACTCTGAAAATAACCTGCATCATTACGTCGTCAGACACGTTAGGTACGGCCCATCAACAGCAAACAAAATTGAAAGGTGGTGGGGTGAACTTCATCGCCGAATGGAAACCTTTTTTAAGGATCAATTGTCGATGCTGCTCGAAAATGGACATTATGACCAAACAAATACCTGACAGGTATGTAAGGTTACTGTCTGGTCTCGAATAATCGTCACAGTTGTCGTAACTCGGGTTTTCCGAGGCTTTATCACAAGCATAATCTGAGATTGATTCCAAAATATAGCTAAGCATAACTGAGTCTGTTTTCCAAAGAAAATATGCTCATAAAAAACACGTAACATTAAAATAATTTTGCTGTTGGTGCAAACCATGGTTGCACCTCCTGCGTCTTCAGGGGTATCATAATATATACCTGACCTGCTTTTTAAAAATCATACTTTACCTATTTCAAGATGGTGAAGATTTTTTTAATAACATCTAAGTTTATTGTAACAGGGTTGCCACACCTATAAAATCCTAAATTTTGAAAAGTCTCCTCAAATCTCCTTAGGGAGTTGAATTTTTGAATATATTTTGAATACTAAAATCTCCTTAAAAATATATTTTTTTAATTTAATCTACTCTATTTTGACTATTCAATTTTTATTGTTAAAAATCATCCTGTTCATGGGGGCCATCCATATAGTACGTACGCAGTAAAGGGGGGGGGAGGGGCTTAGCAAAAGCGTACGTCTATTGTTTGAATGACGTTATTTCTATTGTTCTCTGCGTAGAAGAGGGAGGAGGTGTCAAATATTTGAAATTTCTTGCGTACGTACTATATGGCATGTATGGTTGTTGACGAAAGCATTTCACTCTGTATGCTTAAAGGTCTCCTCAAAAATCCTTAAATCTATTCTCAACTTACGTTGAGCTAAAATCTGACAATGTCTGTCTAGTTCTGTGTGCCTGTCAGTATGTCCCATAACTTTAGGGCATGCACGAGACTTTAAAAATGGTCGGATTTGGCTGAAATTTGCACACTTGCAAAATAAATAGACTTATATAAACTAATAAATAATAAACAAAGTAATAAACAAATAAATAAACTTGGTCGTTGGGTGAATATCTGGGGGTATTTTTTTCGTTTTTCAAACGAGTTCTTCACAACTGCTACAATCGGGCCTCCGAATAGTTGGAAAAATACTGCTGAAGTTGGGCCCAGTGCGTTGCGCACGTTCGACTATTGAACAAAAAGTGTGAAAATTCTTAAAGAAATCGAGAAAATTCAATTTCTGCTAAAATAATAGTTGAAAATTACCTAAAATCTACTATTTTCTCCCAAATTTTTATCCAAACAAAATCGTGGCAACCCTGTGTAAATAATATACCTAATCAGGGCAGACGACATAGTTATAGTTAGTTACGGATAAAGTTATATTGGATCACCAAAAGTCACCTTTTATACTTTCTTATCCGCGCTTCGCTAGAGGTCACCCTGGAAGAAGGGCTTTCGGTTATCATCAGTTAGGGTCGGAGTTGGAGCTAGAGGGTCGCGATAATGGACCGAAGGTTCTCATTGAGGCACTCGTACCCTGTGAGAAAATAAGAAACAAAGTCAGTAAAGAGAAAGATAGGATAAGAAAGATAAGAAATAAAAAATGTGACTTTTGGTGATCCGATGTAACTTTTTTCCAATTACGGCGCCATAGTGGAACTAAGTTCTATATAATTTGTTTGGTATTGCTTGTCCAGAGTATGTATGAGGTAATGTTATTGCCTCTAAGCCAATCAAATTTTATTTACCCAACATTTTTACGTGACTTTAGCATGAATCTGCTAATTGGAAAGTTGGTCGCGTTTTAAAATTTCTTTCGTCATTTGAGAAACATGAAGGCCATAAATGCTTCATTTCTCCTTGTTTTATTTCAGAGACATGCTTGCTTTCATATACATCCCTGTTATTCAAAGAGCCCTGGACGATTTCTCACAAACCGTCTGGAACCACAAAAGAGGTAGAAAGCAAGACGGAAAACAGCTCCTAACCGGTATCCCAGATCACATATACGAAAACTGTGAGAAGTATGGCGGCGTGGACAACGGTGTCACTGTCACAGACGAATATCTCGTTAATACTGTGGACGAATCAAACATTCTCGATACTGAGTTTAATTTCATCAGCCCTGACCTTATGGGGAGTTATTCTCAAATTATCGACTTTAAAGTGGATGCAAAAGACGCCGCTGAAGTTTATATACTGCTTAAAACATACATCGGCCAACAGGAATAACTTGATTCGATGGTTGTAATTATTTTATATCAACTTAGGCCGCTGTTCAGAGTACCTTTCACCTCCTTAAATTTAAGTTGCAAGAATAAGTTCCATCAGGTTTTCTTTTTTCACAGATTTTTTGCATTAGTTTTCAGAAAATTATTTCCACGTGTGACTGTCTCCCAGCTTTCACACAGACTACTTAGCGAAAGAAAAAAATACAAAATAGTCTTCCCTTAGAATTGTAGAATTGTACTTGATGACGTTTTGATCAAAATTAAAAATCGGAAATATGGATTAAAAATCTTAACAAACAATACTGCCGGCTCGGCAAATTTTTTTTCCATAAGCGGCCCAAGACCTGCGAGACTTGGCGGTTTGAGCACAGATATCTGTAAAGCCCGAAGGCTAGATAGGCAACTTTAAGCTTTCTCGAGCAAAAAAAAGTGAAGCAAAAATTTGACTTTTCAAATTTCGTGCCGATCTAGCATTTTAATTGTTTTCAGAGCGAGAGATCAAAAAAATTAGGCGGCAAACGCTATTTCGCATCTCTCAAACCAGTTAAATTGCTTGTTGTCACGTGATTTCACTTGTTTCACTTTTCGATAAAGGCCGCCAATCTAGCCCTTCGGGCTTTACATATCTCTTGGGCCGCTATAAATTCTAAAATAATTTTTCTGTTCCCCCCTCTTTTTCTTATTTTAGAATTTATAGCTGAATTATCATAGTGCCCTCCTGGGTTGGCCCCCTACTAAAAATCCAAATATTTCTCCATTCCCCCACACAATATTTCAAATTTTTTCTGTTCCCCCCTCTTTTTTTTGCATTCCCCAGCTATTTGATGACTTTGTTCTTTTCTTTGTCGAGGAATGACTTTTTTTAATTTCATTCAATCAGGTTTGAAACAGTAGCATTTGGTACAGGCTAGGATGAGAACATTCTTTCTTTGACTTAGCAAAAAGAAATTCCTCCTTAGCTCTCTTGGGAGGTCGTAAAATGACGCGACTCGACAAAGAAATTCACTCTATTTTAAAATTTCTATACCACTAATTGCTCTGTAAATTTACAGATATTTTGTTTTCTGACGTTTTTTGTGGTCACCAATGGTGGATATTCAAGCTCAAAATTTTAGAAAAAACTAAAATTACCTCAACATACGATGTTCTAAAATTATAGAGCTTGGTTTCCCTAGAGAAAGAAAGTACAAACCCATGTTTCCTAGTCAACCCAGGGCAGCAAAACAGAAATTAATAAAAAGCAGTCTTACAAGATCTAAAACTATTTAAAACATCCAAAGATTACACCAAAGTCCATAAAAAAGTTATGACCAACCATGTTTTCTTGGAAAATGAATTTGCCTCTGTTTTCTTCTTTTTCATGTTTTCATGTAACAGAAAGCCCTATCTTCACTAGCAACTGGAGCACAATCCTATTTTTGCTTTAGAATTGCTCCGCGCTGTGTAGATTAGCCCTTACGGCTTTTGCGAAGTGAGCGCAAGCAAGCAGACTGCATTCTCTTAAAGAGAATGCAAATCGCTCTAGGGAGACCAGGCTGTAAACCAGAACATAAAAATATCAAAAACTTGACTGTGAAATAGTTTACGTAGATTGTTTCGCATATTGTATCTATCCATTGTTACTTTTTATTGATATTTTCTTCTCAAAAGAAATAAACAGAACAGCTTATTTTCCGTATCTAACTCAAACTTTGATTTCTCCCACCCTTAATACTTAAGCCTTCAAACCCGAATGACGTGCATATACGTCCAAAATGAGCTCATATATCGAGTCCCAGACTTAAGGGCCATAACTCCTGACCTCTCGATTTAAAAGGGCATAAATCGATTGCTTTTTAAAATATAAAAATGCATTTTTAATGGTGCCAAAACCATTATCTACAAGCTTTTATGTTTCTTTAAAGCTTAAAGGGTTTTGAGGTCCTTGCACTATCTAGAACCCCAACTTGATATCTTGAATCCCTTGGTCTCGCCTATAACTCGAATTTTTCCATGCTCCCAATAAGGCAATGTGTTTGAAAATAAGTCTTTCGTGACGAAGCAGGCTCATCCTTTTAATCCCCTTTGAAAAAAAGGCCCTACCTATTTGGAACCAATTTCAACAACCCTCCCCCTAAAAGATAGATGGTGCACACTATGAAAGTATTTTGACTATTGCACTCCTAGGCCATGGAAATTACGTTTTTGTCCTTATTGCATGCCACCTCATGTTGGCTTCTTCAGCTTTGCAGCCTTCTTCTGTTGCTCCCATAGAAGAAACATGGGCGATTTTTCATCAAAAGGGCATTCCACCTTCAAGACATCATCAACAACTTGCTGCGTTCCCTTGTCCTTGATTTTCACCCCCTCTGCTTGAACAAGTTTTTCAATCTTCTTCTCTAATCTCTTTTGTTTTCGTTTCAGCTCTTTATTTTCTTTGGCAACAGTTTCAACTTACTTTTCAATTGTTCTTTAGTCATTGAACTATGAGGCTTCTTTGCCTTAGGCTGATCATCCTCAAGTGATTTACGCCTCTCCATGGTTTGGAGGGACTTTCTGTTGACCTAGCAGTTATCACATCGACCAGCCTCTATGCTTAAAAAAATATCACAATTAGTATGCCTGATGGTAGTGAGTGATAAATCTTTGCAATATTGAAAAAAATTCTCAAAATTCTGTTCATTTATGATCCTTTCTAAATTTTGTAAAGCAGGGATTTTGTCAGGTGAAAGGACCCTGTCAAAACAACAATTTGGCACCTGTAATCATCTGTCAGCAAATCTTTGAACACGTAAATGGTTAGGTCAATGACCGGTGCATTGAGGCTTTTCTTCGCCCTTACAAATGTATACTTTTTAAATTGTCCCGCATACAAAAATCCATATTTCTTAGCACAGTCAATTATTTCAATGGATAAAGACACTGGTTCTTTCACAACTTTAAACTCATGAATGCTCAATTTTTTCAGACATACATCACAACCAACAGAATCCGAATGTTCAGGGAATCTAGCGATTTGTTGTGGTATACAATGGTTACAACCCTCCTTATCTGACGTGTCACAAAGTTTTAGTGGATCTACAGATGGTTGATCATTTGATATGTTATAATTAAAGAGCATTTCAATTTGATTTTTGAATTCAGTTGCTTGCTTCAGGAACAATTTTCCCTCGACAAAGGCGACATAGTATGGAAAGTGAATCATTATGTTTAGTAAGGTCCATATTTTCAAAAATATCAGTAGAATCAAGAACAATCAGTAATAAAAGGGTCTTTATCCAGTAATCAGTGTCCAAAACAAATCCAGCCCAGTAAAACAGTTATAGATTCAGCAGTTTAAGGGGTTATCCAGTGATCAGTGTCCAAAACAAATCAAGTACAGTAAAACAGTTAAAGATTCAGCGGCAGTATGTATAAAGGGTTATCCAGTATCAGTGTCCAAAACAAATCAAGTCCAGTAAAACAGTTATAGATTCAGCAGTATGAGGGGTTATCCAGCAATCAGTGTCCAAAACAAATCAAGTCCAGTAAAACGATTATAGATTCAGCAGTATAAGGGGTTATCCAGTAATCAGTGTCCAAAACAAATCCAGTCCAGTAAAACAGTTATAGATTCAGCAGTATAAGGGGTTATCCAATAATCAGTGTCCAAAACGAATCAAGTCCTGTAAAACAGTTAAAGGTTCAGCAATAAAAGGGGTATCCAGTAATCAGTGTCTAAACGAATCAAGTCTAGTAAAACAGTTAAAGGTTCAGCAATAAAAAGGATATCCAGTAATCAGTGTCCAAAACAAATCCAACAAAAAAACATTTAAGAGAAAATTCAAAATTTTATACACAGAGATGCTTTCTTTTCACGAGTCGATAAATAATGTTTATTATAGAGCAATCATCTTGTTGACCAAAAAAGGTTCTAGACCACGTGACTATATCGCCTGATCGTAGGCAGATAGAGCGGATTCCTATGTATCACGTGGGTATATCTTTTTTCAAAGGTCATCTCGAATGAAAAGTAAAGGAAGCGGCGATGTAAACACGAATAAATTAGAAGTTTGAAATTCTGGTGGTAGGCAAAAAGAAATGAGGTGCCTCAAGTGCCTCGACCACATGCCAATGTAATTTATTTTGTAATTGCTAAGAAAAGGGTTGAAGAATGCTAGAAAAAAGTTTCAAATCATAACTCAAAGAATTGGCTGTGGAAATGTAATTCAAAGTGGCTACTTGGGTTTAATACTCAAATTACTTTTTTTCACCTATAATTAGATGTTTCTTTTGCCTCTAAGGTTGTCAAGCGTGCAAAACCTTTTCAAGGGATAACATGTGATTAATTTGCGGAAGAAACTAAGCTTTTAAGTTGAGAAATGATCTAGTTATAGGTTAAAATATAACATGTGGTTTGGCGTAATCATTTTGCCTCGCTTTGCCCACGCATAATTAGTGGCGACATGCATAGGTCATCTATTTATTTCCCGAAAACAATGGAAAAACAAAAGAATAATTCGAATAATTATAGGGGCAAACATACCAGCCGCGGATTTCTTATACTATGCTGTAACTTTTGATAAAATTTGAATGAAGTTGCGATATTGTGCCCGTTGAAAAGATATTTGCGAGTGGAATATTATCAAACAAAAAAGTTTGAAAAATGAAGAAGAAAATAATCTACTTCTTGTAGAAATATGGTGTAATTACCATTTTCACAGGAATGATTCTTCAATCTTTGACCATCATCACTGTAAAAAACATTTTCAAAAAATATTCAAACAAAAGATATCAAACCAAGTTTATCATTGGTTGATTGATAAAAGGCTGTTTTTTACTACTTTATAGAGTCAACCTGTTATATCCAAAACGTCTCTTTCGGTTGCTACTTTGTCTACCATCTTTGTTTAGCATCTTTCGTCTTCCGTAACTTTGATCTAGCGACCGAGCAGCCGTGCCTTGAACAACAGGATTAATATGGCGTCTAGAAGCAAATTCTAAGCTCTGTAATTATAGCTTCTATACCTTATTATATCTAAAGATATATACTAGCGACGCAGATAAAGTATAACTCACCAGCCGTCAGCTGCGAGAAATATTTCGTCAGTAAACCTCACAGAAAGATGAGTATTCAAATTCCAAGCATCGCACCATTCGATCCAACTGGAACCCAACGAGCACTGCTCAACGATGGGAAAAGTGGGTGAAATAGTTCCAATACTTTGTTGTTGCTTCAAATATAAACAGTAATAAAAGAAAACGAGCTTTACTACTCCATTTGATCGGACCCGAAAGTCAGGAAATCTTTGACACTCTACCAGACACAGGTAACACTTTCGAGGAAGCCCTTGCAGCTCTAGAGGAATCCTTCAAAGTTAAGAAAAACATTCCCTATGAACGCTCAGTTTTTGGTAATGCTAAACAAGACACCAGTTAAAGCATCGAACAATTTGTCACCCGATTACGTAAACTTTCAATGAACTGTGAATATAGTAACAAACAAAGCGAACACATAAGAGATCAAGTCATCCGAGGATGTAAATCGTCCAGATTCCGTACCAAACTGCTTGAGAAAAAGGACTTAACCCTGGATAATTTCCTCGATATGGGCAAAACACGTGAAGCTGCAGCCCATCAATCAAAACAAATGGATGCTGCGTGCAATGCATCAACAGAAGGAAGTGTCAATGAACTTAAAGAGAAACGCTTTCAACCACCATGAAACAGAAAATTCTGTACACCACCTAACACTGACAAAGGTCAGAGAAACAATGAATCTAGACCAGGACAAACTCAACCAACTCCAAGGAAATTGTCATGCGGCAGATGTGAAGCTATTGGTCATGACAGTCAAGATTGTCGTTGAAGTAAAAACGTCACCTGCGATAAATGCAAAAAGGTAGGACATTTCTCCAAAATGTACTTCACCAAACCAGTTACCAGATCTAACATCTGACTCAGCCAGTTCAGATGATGACAGTTTCCCTATGTTTGCTTTCAAAAACAATTCTGCTACAACCAAAATCAAAATCAACAACAATACCAATGACATTCTCAGAGTATAACGCATCATAGATGACAACAAAGGATCTTCAAAGGTCACGGACTTCCCAAAGACACTGAGGTCACAATCCACATTGACCCATGTCAACCGTGGCACACCAGACAGAAAGTATCTGAAATCGATCGATATTATTCAAAAATCGTGCTTGAGCCCATTCGTAGTAGTACCAAGGAAATCAAGCTCCCAAATCAGGCTTTGTGTCGATATGAGAAAGCCAAATGAAGCTGTCATTGGAGATACAACCTATACTTGGTTGGACTTACCATAGTTAAAAACAAATTCGTAAATGTAAAAGTTAATTTGGTGAGTTTGTCCGTAGAACGTTCGAATCGTTCGAAAAGTTGCAAAAAAGTGGAAGATTTGAAAAATGCAGGCTTTTTGTTTGAAAATCAATCCTCTAACTACTGAAGTTTCCAAATTAAGGCAAGAAAAAAAAGACATTTTTTTGAGAAAGGAATTTATACTTTCTTCAAATCCAAAAAAAAAATCTGAAAATTATGTTCAAAATCAAAGTCAACTCAAAGAATCAAGTGACTGTTTGAAAAAAAAACAAATCAAATGCATTAGACATTTCTACTCTCTTAAAAATGGTTCAAGAACTTGAAGAAAAAACTTTCTATCTCATCGAGTCTTTAAGAGAAGAAAGCCAAGACAAGGCTAAGTTAGAAATTGAATTAAGAGAAATCAAGAAAGGGCGCAATTCTCTATCTAGAGATCTCCAAAAAGTCCCATCTCTGCCCTCATTGGAACCTCGCAATGTTAATAAATAGTAAATCGTCAAAAAGATAACAATCGTGTCATTAACCAAAAATTAAGACAATGGGATAAAGACATTGCGAGGCTTGAAGAAGATAAAGAAGATCTTGACTCAAACTAAAAAAAACCCTTAAAAGTAATTCAAGATCTAGAAAATCTTTTGTGTGTTTGGAGAAAAAAAAGCAAGAGCTTCATTGCAACAAGAGAATGCTAAAGAAGAAACAGTTTTTCAATCTTATGTGAAAGACTTAAAAGACCAAATTGCATATTTAGAAGATGAAAAACTTAAACTAGAGGAAAAAATTAACTCCTTCCTCAAAGATCACGAGGTTCAAGTTTTCCAAGAGGGTAAATATTCTGATGAGATTAGGCAAGTCTATGAAGACCTGTTATGTTATGGGCTAGGATCAAGAAATATAGAACCTGTCATTCGAACTGTTTTGACAAAACTAGCAGAACTGAATGCAGGCAGACTTCCCAAAGCCTCTTTTGCCAAATATATGATTCTTAAAGCAAGGACACTCGTACAACTCCAAATAGCAGATGATTTATCTGGGGATGGAATTGACATCCCTGTGGAGAGTAACAATACTCTCCACAGTGACGGTACCAGTAAACAAAGGAGGTCATATTAGAGATATGACATTTGTACCAAGAGTGGGAAAAATTTAGTTCTAGGTCTCCGGGAAAGTGCCACAAGTGATGCAAAAACACAGCCAGATGTGTTTTTGGAAGTTTTGAATGACATAGGTCAACTCAATAATAATTTGAATTTTGTGAACCAAACAATTGTTTCAATAAAGAATTTGATGTCTGATCGATGTAATACTCAGAAGTGTTTCAATAATATCTTTATTACCTTGCGTGAAACAATCTTACCCAAAGTTGAAGAACTTTGGGAACGAGTTTTTCTGTGAGCTTCATTTTTTAGTAGCCTTGGCAGACCAGGCAGATTAGTCTTTAAAAATATGGGAAAATTTGTGTTTTCCTGATGGGAAAGTTGGCTCAAAATAATTTTCTAATTTTCAAAAAACATCAAATAGCGGGGAGAGTGGCACCACAAAGACTGTGAGAACTTCATGTAAACTAGTTCAATCCACCCAAGGGTGTGAAAAAAGTGGGAAGATGTTGAAGTTTTCCACTTGGCTGAAAGAAGAGAAAAATATAGATCGTGTTCCTCTATATCCATTTCTAGGAAACAGATTTAATATTCTTTTTCCTAATGGAGGTGGGCTCTTCAAAATTTATGATCATCTGATCGCTTTCCTTGAAAGCTTAGATAAAGACAATGAAAATCAGCTTGTTGTTGCTGTTAAACGTGATCTCAATGTTTGTAATTTCAAAGTAGGATGTAGAGCATTGATCAACAAGCTAATCACAGGGCCTCTTTGGCGTAAAATGGTAGAAGAAAAATCTGCTTTTTCAATGTCTGAACACTATCAGCACATGTACATGTGTTTCTCCATAAAGATGATATTTTAGAAGCTTTGATTGAACCAAATGAAGCAGACTCTGATTTATTGAAACAGCTCCTCAATATTATATTTGGAGCCTTTGTTATGATTAGTGAACGTATGCTTTATGATCACCTTCATGGTGCTTACAAATCTCCTTCTGCCAAGTTGATTGAGGAGGCAAAAAACGTACCAACAACTAATGCTTCCGCAGAGCGCGATTTTGGGCAGTTGGATAGACTTATGAAGTCCAAGCCTAAAGCGCTTGACCTTGTCTATGAGGGTATCGTAATGTATACTACTAATCATACCAAAGAATGGAGGGATAAATTGAGCACAGCTAGATTAGCTGAAGTTATGAAAATGGCTAGACTTTCCAAAAAGAAACAGAGGGCTGATTTTTTCAAACGTAGAATAAGATTCATGAAAAACGAGCCGAGAATCTGAAGATCATGGCGAAAGATAAAGCCCGAAAGGAACTTATTGCGGACAAAGAAAATTTCACTATTTCTATTTAACAATATGGTGGCTTATGGATGGACAAAGAACAACTAGACACTTCTGTAGAAAAATTAGGGACTGATAAACTGAAAGGAGATGGCCTTAAAGTGTCAGCTGTAATTTAGAAAAAAGTTGTAAATAGCAATGCTGAAAGGTCTCTATTTTACATGACTGTTGATTCAAAAAACAAACCAGCAGAGGAAGTTCGGGAGAATTTCATTACAGTGATTGAGTGGAAAATTCCTGATATTACTGAAGAATCTGAGGAAAAAGATTTCAGTACTCCTGTTGTCTTAGATGATGATTTAATGCAACAAGAGAAAATAAAATTTCTTGAGCTAGCAAAAGAAACAAAAGAAGCACAATGTAAGAAACGTTTCACTCAAAGGGGGGAAAGAGTCTAGCTCCCGGACTTCTCAAAATGAGAAAAAAACACTGAAACGTAAAAATAGTGGTTCTAATAAGTCAAAATCTACCCTCAACTGCTCTAACTTGGGACGATTGGTCGAAACATGGGATTGTGGCATATCTGGTCTGTATTTTCACTTACTGTAAAATCGAAAGAGAAATCGTGTATTTTTTAATACGCCGTTCATTAACTCAAATAAAATGACTTTGGAGGTTTGGTGAAATGGTGGCCGGATTGCCGTCCCATGTTTTGTCAGATAGTTAGAGCAGTTGACGGTAATAAACTATCTTCCAAAAAGAGGAAAACTAATTTGTTTAAGGCAAATTGTGTCCCCATCGTTTCTTCTCCGACAGATTTATAAGGAAAACTTTTCGAACATCTAAACCAGCGCTCTATGTCCGATCAAAATTAAATGGAATGGCATAAAGGCCTTGTTCATTCCATCAAAGGGGGCTAAAAAAAGTCGCCTAAGTTTCTCATACAATATTTTCTCAAAGACGATGAAGGTTCCGATACATCTGTGTGCCATTTGTACGACGATTTCCAAAATGGTGAATTGAAATTGATCCAAGTCATACCTGAAGACTTTAATAATGCCGATAAGGTGAAATGTCTTTACGCAGATGAAGACAACGGTCTAGAAACATGGTGGGAGGGTCAGGTTGATGGTATTGTTGAAGAAAGCGAACCAAACAATCCAGTATTTTATGCGGCAAGTACAAAACGCTTACTACCTACTACTTGATAATTACTACCTACTACTCACTACCTACTCCGTTTGTATACTTTACAGACCAGAACTCTCCTCCGTCTTATTTGAAATCTCTATTCTAAAAAAAATGGTTTCGTGGTATTTGAATGTTGCACAAGTCTTTGCTTTATATTTACTTGAAAAAAGTGCGTATTCTAAAAGAAAATTAAGCATATTTACGTAGTGAGTAAATATTCTCTTCGCCTCATATAAGTATAAAAGAAAAAATCCATGATTTTAGCGTTTTCTTCTTTTTCCTAAGCCACTCCTTCTTTGTCTCTTATTATAAGAACACATAGAAATGTTAGAAATAAAAGCTACTATTTCAACTGGAATATAAATACGGGTCAATCTCTAGTTACTAGATAAATTTTAAATTGTTTTTTTTTTCGTGCCTTGAACTTTTGGGTGCATGTCACTAGTCCGACACTTTCTAGTCCGACAGTAAAATAGTCCGAATCTATGACATAAATTTACAATTTGGAAGTCTTTTTTTCCGACGTCACTTTTGTCCGAAAACGCAAGCTTTTAGAGTGTCGATGTTGATAAGGTTTTCTCTGAGCTAGGGATAATTAATAACGTTCTTTTGGCGACATTTTGCTAGAAATAAGACCAATCAGGGTTGTACTCACTAAAGCGGGTCGTAAAAACAGCTCAATCCAATCTCTTGACTCTGAAGCCTCATCCTAACCAGCTTTCCCAATTTAAGAAGTCGGGTTTAGGGCCTACCTCAAATCGGAAAAGATATTTTCCTCTTCCACGATTATATTCGATTTTTATATGTTTTTTTTTCGACTCGTTGTCGGACAAAATTGTTGTCGGAATACTGACACTTTCGTCAAATCCAACGTCGGACATTTTTACTGTCGGACTAGAAAGTGTCGGACTACTGACGACCTCCCGAACTTTTCGGGTTATTTGGTATTTATTAACGCGGATTTTTGTGTCTTTAACTTTTCGAATTATTTGTTGACATATTTAACACAAATCTGCCCCTTCAGGTAATAACAAGCCCATATAAATTTTCCATAAATCGAGTGTCTACTATCCATCGTAAAAGGGGTTACGCACGGAGAACGAGTCTCGTGTTGCAAAGCGAAAGGGATTCTATAGAGCCCACTAGGTACGTAAGAAGAGGTGGAGGCTATCAAGCCGCTGCTCAAAAGAATATCGTGATGATATCGTCATTTTGGCCCTATATGTCGTCACCGAAAGGGTAATAAAATTTTTACTTTACTGAAATAAATCGATGATTACCAATCCAATGAAGACTCATAAGTAATAGTTATCACATGACTTTGAGTGCAATACCAATACGAGAAATATTTATTTTAAGAGGCGCAGCCTTTTTATTAACGTAAAATTTAATAGATTTAATCTATTTACAGAAATTTAAAGGAGCAAAAATTCCCGAGTTAAAAAAAGAAAAATAACTCGGATAGTTAAAGGAAGCACAATTTCCCGAGTTAGAAAATCAATAATAACTCGGAAAGTTAAAGGAAGCAAAAATTCCAAAGTTAAAAAATGAAAAATAACTTCCGAGTCTCTATAATTTCGAATGTCTTTGTTCGAAAATCTTGTTAGATTCGAATTTTAGATTCGAACACAAACATTCGACCGAAGTTCCCGCCGAAATTATGCACATCAAAATAAAGAAAAATTTTGTCGATCCAGAAGCTTCAAAATAAATGCAGCAGCTTTTTCAGAGATGTGACATTATTACACATTATACACAGGAAAAAAAGATGTATTATATTTTTTCGATTGAGGAGAAATTCTTCATCATTGCGTTTCTCTATCATATTGATAACACTTTTCGATGTTTTTGTTTCGATGCACAGATGAGAAAATGCATACTGGTTTAAGCTATGAATGGTCTGAAACAACATTTTTGCAACAAAAACTAATTGGGGCGAACTTCTCGACTTTCAACTACCGTCAAGCAGTAAACGTGTCGAATTTTCAAAGTAAGAAGTGTTGATTGTAGAAGAATTGACGCTGAAAAGTCAAAGACACAGTTTTCTGGAGGATTGGGAGAGACACAAGAGATTTTTTACAAAAATCCCTCGTTACCTGGTTTAATCAAATATTCTTGACAAGTATTAAATAATTTCAAGTTTTTATGGCATACATTGATAAAAAGAACTGTTTGGTTTTCACGAAACTAACGAAAGTACCGAAAGCTGAATTTATTTGCTTTGGATCGTGTTACGTGTGTGTCGAGCAGTTTTGTAATAATTTCTATATATTTCATCAGTTTTAATTTCAACGACCTTCCAATTCCTTTCCAATCTCGAGTTATCGCCTTTTTTTGTTTTGATGACGTCATCAGCTGAAAATGGCTAAAAATTCAGCAAAATTTGAAAGTTCTTTTCAAGTCTCATAAATCCTCCCATCTCATTCCCCATAAAATTCCCGATAGATTGAGGGGTCAACGACCTCCGAACTCCTCTTCAAACACGAGATATCGCATTTTAAAGTTTTTCCCAAACCCGTGACGTCATTGGGTCCCTTTACCCCAATGTTATCAACGGTCAATTCGCGAATTTTGAAATTTTTGCGGTCAACAGGTACCTTATGCCCCAAGGGTCTCAAAAAAACAAAGAACGTCAATTTTTTCCAAGGGAAAGTGGGCTTTTAAATTTGCGAAAGATTGATACTGCAACGAATTTTTCTTAAAAACGCTAATTTTCACGAAATTTTCAAAGCTGAAACATTCCAGAGGCTAAACATGTTGGAATAGCGGCTAGACGAAAAAAATCGTGAAAAAAAAAACAACTGAATTTCCAATATAGGGCTCACATATTGTAAATTTTTTTAAATTTTGCTTACGCGCATGCGTTTGCTAAAAGAGTCGCACTCCGCTCGCTAACGCTCGCTCCGTGCGTAATAACTCGAAAACTTTGAGGCACGAAAAAAACTCCAAATGTTAAAAGGGGGCCTTAAAGTGCTCTATCGCTCTAGTGAAACAGGGGTCTATTAAAGTACAGTATTTCAACTTATCAGATTGATCGATTCTTATAAATAAAACTGACATGAATAAATGAGTGTGCGAAGGAAATATTTCCTCCGTCTTATTTGAAATCTCTATTCTAAAAAAAATGGTTTCGTGGTATTTGAATGTTGCACAAGTCTTTGCTTTATATTTACTTGAAAAAAGTGCGTATTCTAAAAGAAAATTAAGCATATTTACGTAGTGAGTAAATATTCTCTTCGCCTCATATAAGTATAAAAGAAAAAATCCATGATTTTAGCGTTTTCTTCTTTTTCCTAAGCCACTCCTTCTTTGTCTCTTATTATAAGAACACATAGAAATGTTAGAAATAAAAGCTACTATTTCAACTGGAATATAAATACGGGTCAATCTCTAGTTACTAGATAAATTTTAAATTGTTTTTTTTTTCGTGCCTTGAACTTTTGAATCTATGAAATAAATTTACAATTTGGAAGTCTTTTTTTCCGACGTCACTTTTGTCCGAAAACGCAAGATTTTAGAGTGTCGAATGTTGAATAAGGGTTTTTCTCTGAGATAATAGGGATAATATTAATAAAAGTTTATTTTGGCGACATTTTGATATAAGTAGAAATAAAGGACCAATCAGGGTTGTAAATCACTAAAGAAGGGTCGTAAAAACAGCTAAATCCAATCTCTTGACTCTTGAAAGCCTAATCCTAACAAGCTTTCCAAAATTTAAGAAAAGTCGGGTTTAGGGGCCTAACCTCAAAATCGGAAAAGATATGTTTCCTCTTCCACGATTCATATTTCGATTTTTATATGTTTTTTTTTCGACTCGTTGTCGGACAAAATTGTTGTCGGAATACTGACACTTTCGTCAAATCCAACGTCGGACATTTTTACTGTCGGACTAGAAAGTGTCGGACTACTGACGACCTCCCGAACTTTTCGGGTTATTTGGTATTTATTAACGCGGATTTTTGTGTCTTTAACTTTTCGAATTATTTGTTGACATATTTAACACAAATCTGCCCCTTCAGGTAATAACAAGCCCATATAAATTTTCCATAAATCGAGTGTCTACTATCCATCGTAAAAGGGGTTACGCACGGAGAACGAGTCTCGTGTTCGCAAAGCGAAAGGGATTCTATAGAGCCCACTAGGTAAGTAAGAAGAGGTGGAGGCTATCAAGCCGCTGCTCAAAAGAATATCGTGATGATATCGTCATTTTGGCCCTATATGTCGTCACCGAAAGGGTAATAAATTTTTAACTTTACTGAAATAAAATCGATGATTACCAATCCAATGAAGACTCAATAAGTAATAGTTATCACATGACTTTGAGTGCAATACCAATACGAGAAATATTTTAAGAGCGAGGCGAGCCTTTTTATTAAACGTAAAATTTAATAGATTTAATCTATTTACAGAAATTTAAAGGAGCAAAAATTCCCGAGTTAAAAAAAGAAAAATAACTCGGATAGTTAAAGGAAGCACAATTTCCCGAGTTAGAAAATCAATAATAACTCGGAAAGTTAAAGGAAGCAAAAATTCCAAAGTTAAAAAATGAAAAATAACTTCCGAGTCTCTATAATTTCGAATGTCTTTGTTCGAAAATCTTGTTAGATTCGAATTTTAGATTCGAACACAAACATTCGACCGAAGTTCCCGCCGAAATTATGCACAAATTTCGAAAGCTGAAACATTCCAGAGGCTAAACATGTTGGAATAGCGGCTAGACGAAAAAAATCGTGAAAAAAAAAACAACTGAATTTCCAATATAGGGCTCACATATTGTAAATTTTTTTAAATTTTGCTTACGCGCATGCGTTTGCTAAAAGAGTCGCACTCCGCTCGCTAACGCTCGCTCCGTGCGTAATAACTCGAAAACTTTGAGGCACGAAAAAAACTCCAAATGTTAAAAGGGGGCCTTAAAGTGCTCTATCGCTCTAGTGAAACAGGGGTCTATTAAAGTACAGTATTTCAACTTATCAGATTGATCGATTCTTATAAATAAAACTGACATGAATAAATGAGTGTGCGAAGGAAATATTTCTTTCTTCTAGGAAGAAGTGTGTCAGTAAACTTTATAGAAAAACACGGGAAAAGTTATAAACAAAATAAATAAGAGAAAATATTTTGAAGTTTTCAAAGTATGACAAAAGAAAAAGTTTTAACTTTTTTTACCAAAGTTTCAGATTTTGCTAATTCTAACATGCTGAATATTCTAAAGGTAATTTCGAGCCGTTTTGAGGTATTTTACAGTAAGTAGTAGGTAGTAGGCGTTTTGTACTTGCCGGTATTTTATGTATATTATATATGTAAGAAGTTAAATGTATCTTCAAAGAGTGCTCTACCGAAGGAGCGTAATATCAGTTTACAATTGACGATTGGAAACATGAAACTTAAAGTATTGTAAAAAGCAAGTTCGGTTATTTTTTCTTTTCTTGATATGTATATTATAAAGACACCAAGACAGACACTTTCGTGTGTTTTGATGAACCTTTGATTGAAAACTACCTAAAAGGACAAGTAAAATTTTTAGACATTCCTGATATGTAGAAACCCAAAAACAATCTCTCAAGTCGAATTTGAGTCAACTCATAAAATTTTCTTCTTTTTTTAGCAAAAGTCACATTTACCAAATCTATACCATCAATCAATTTAGGAGTTCTGTAACAGCATGAATTCTGTAATAACTGAGTTTGCTTTTTCGACAATTTCAGTATTGAAAGGTGAAATGTTGTTTCATTATTATTGTGCATGTTTAAACATAGCAAGATTATATAAAAGGACCATCAATATTACTATGGAAGTGATGGACTCGAGGTCCACGTGGTGGGGCGGTATCTCACACTCTATTCTTTGTTTTTACAAAGATAAATGCCAATTTTTGGCCTACAATTTTTCCCTAAAATATTGGATGTCGAGCAAATTCTTATAAAAAACAACCATTAGAAGAACCCCAAGCATTGATGGTAGAGATTGATTTAAACTATTTTGATGTTGAACTTTTGCTTGGAGAGCTCAGTTTCTTGTTCAAAAATATTCAAATGATATACATTGAAGCTGTTTACAGGTCTTTCCACAGATTTACTTATTAAAAATAGTCGTTTCTAGATAACCCTTGAAAATTGCATTTTATTATCTACGTGAATCATGTCTTGAATGTGTGTTAATTTTCCAGTCAAGGCAGGAAAGTATTTTGTCTTTCATTTAACATGTTATTTTTATATTTTCAGTGTAACATAAAATGTCAATTTCAGCAAATTTCAGTCATTATTAAGTTCGTTAAAGAGGTTATGGGGTGAGTTAACTAGGTAATTATTAACAGTTTAACTGCTTTGTTCTAGATACACTTAGTTTGCTAAGTTTTCTCTATTTGTAAACCAGCTATTTCAAAGTCTAGGGTTTTTTCTCAGACTGATGCAGTTGAGAATGAAATTGTAGGTGACAATGAAGGTGTCACAGACATAGACGTAGACATAGACAATAACTTATTAAACGAGTCAGTTGAGGAAGAGCATAACGAGGAACTAGTACTACCACCTACCCCTAAGCCACAGCCTCCAGCCCCCCAACGTGGGTGTGGGCGTGCAATCATGGACAAAAGGTTTGTAGACTTCTGCAATATTTGCAAAATACTTCAATATCGATCAAAAACAAGTTCCCAAGAGGTTCTGGGTGCTTTCCAAACCCATTCAAAGCTGTTCAAAGTCTTTGAAAGTCACCCACTGCAGTCTAACCACAAGGGCTCGATTAACTGTATCAGTATCAGTATCAGTATGATTAACTGTAATAGTATCAAAACGCTGATTTTTTGCTTGTGGTTCCCTCAAAAGCAATTCAAAGGCAATGCAACGACTTCGAAAGAGTTTTTGTTAACTTCCCTCCTTCTTCAGACACATAGAAGGGTCATTTTGCTCTATTTCTCATCATTTTTCACTGAAATTTCATTTGTCTACAACCTTTTGTCCATGATTGTGGTCGGGGTCGTGGACAAAGAGGAGGTGGACATCCATATGGTCGTGGTCGTGGAGGTAATTGGAATCAACGTGGCCGTGGAGGTAATTCGAATCAACGTGGAGGTAATTGGAATCAACGTGGCCGTGGAGGTAATGTGAATCAACGTGGCCGTGGGGGTAATGTGAATCAACGTGGCCATGGAGGTAATGTGAATCAAAATGGTAACTGTTTGCCTGGGTTTCCAAAGTTCAGAAAGTCTGTCAACAAGGGTTCACACACAGACTGTTTTTGTGTTTTTCTAATATTATGAGCTTGGATTAACGTTAAAAATCGACCTATCAAAATTTTATTTTAAAACTAGCAATCGCAATAGGCTTTACATGATTAGGAACATTTTTCGGTAATTATACACATAAATTTGGAAACTGATGGGTGAAAAGGGTTTAGAATCTTCAGCAAAATCATTTTAATTTACTTTCACCGAGATTTTCTTCAGATTTTTGGTTGAAGACTATGTATGAAAGGCTGGATGTACCTCGAATCCCATATTTGATGTATTTTTCTGAACTTTACAACATTTTTTGCTTTTTTTGACAAAATTTGTTCCTTTCAATGTAATTCAACCTTCCTTTATATAACAAAAGGTCACTTAGACAACTAATTATCATTTCTGATGACTAAAACAAAAACACTGATGCATCATGTAATTATGCTTCTGTTTAATTTGATAGGTCGGTTTTAAGCGAAAGTAACTTTTTTATTCAATTGAGTATAACTTCGATCTAATGAACCAAATTTAATAAATTAGTCATGAAAATTTAAGTTTATTTTTCTTCTTTTCAATGAAATAGGAATGGTTCTTTAAAATTTTTTTGTGGCGCACCCGGTAGATTGAGCAAATTGTGTAATTTACAGATCGGTCTGTAGAATACCGCCAGTAATTCCGAAAATTTTGAAATTTCAGATTTAGACTAGTTCCATGAATCCTAGCATGTGTGCAAGATTTCAAGCCAATTGGACCACGGGATCCCCTTTTTTGACCAGAATGTGTAATTTACAGACCAGTCTGTAAAATACCACCGGTCGGTCCGAAAAATTTCAAAATTTGAATTTCATCTATTTTCATCCCTCCCAGCTTGTGTAAAAAATTTCAGGAAAATCGGACCATGGGATCACATTTTTTATCAGAATGTATAATTTACAGACCGGTCTGTAAAATACCGCCAGATATTCCGAAAATTTTGAAATTTCAAATTTAGACTAGTTTCAGGAATCCCAGCATGTGTGCAAGATTTCAAGCCAATTCGACTCCAGGAACACCTTTTTTTTATCAAATTTTTACTCTAATCTTTGAATTAGCTGGTAGGTCTCTAAAATAAATATGTTCCAGAAAATATATTTTTAATTTTTTTTTCAAAACTTGGCAGCTTACATCCATGTCCAACTCCCCTGAAAATTTCGGAGTAATTGAATAAGCCGTTCAAAAGATATTAAATTTGGAATCTGAAAAAGTGTTTTTTTCACTGTTTTTGGTGCCGTCAGCTCTTACCAATTTAGTCTAGGCCATTTGTTACCGAAAGAGCTGTTTTTTAAACTACAAAAAATGGCATATCTTCGGAACCGCTTTCATCTGAGAGGTCTATGAACCCTCATTTTCTTGCATTTTTACCCATTTTCAGATTGACCTATTTTCAAAGTGATTAGATGAGTTTGAAATTTTGCCCTGACCTCCCTACCTAAGACAAGAAAGATTTGATAATAGTGACGGTTTTTAAGACATCTTCCTATGAGTCTTGAGGAAGACGCAGTCAAGCGAGACGTCTGCAAGACGCTCTAAAGACATCTTCATACGCATCTTAAGACGCATTCAAAGCGGACATTTGAGACCAAAAGAAGCCATCTTTCAGACATATCCGCGTCTTGGCCAAGACATTTTCAAGACGGCAGCAAGACATCTTCGTGCCGGCTGGGGTAGATCAAAAGTTACAGCGACAAATTTGCCTGCTTGTCAATTTGTCCATTTCTGGCTGTTTTGGACAGACGTTTCTGACTTTTTATCTAATATGTAAAAATTCTAATTTGAGTATTTTAAAGTATTTTATTTTCAGCTTTATTTTTTGATTTTTTGGAAAGATTTAAATATAGTTTTTACTATGACTAATATTGCTTAAATATGAGGTGTCACACTTTTGGGACTGACCTGAATTTTATAGGTGATATTCATTGAATTATATAATTTCAAGATTTATAATGTTGTGTTTTATAGAAAGTGGTACTAGTTAGCAGGGAGGCATTTTAATTTGTTTCCAAATTTCGAGTTAAATGGTTGACATTAAAATTTCAGCTCCACTGTACCTTTCCAAGTTTTAACAACAAAATGAGGAAATCATTTTACATTGTAGACGTGAATGGGAAGAGGAAGAGAAAGGGACCTCAATATTCTTCGATGATTGCAGAAAAAGGTAAATTATGAATTTCGAATTTAGTGATGTCCTCACTTAATAAAATAAAAACCGAATTTCGGAAGTTGCGCTTTCTCTAAGAAAGTGTGACTAGTATAAGAATAAAAAAAATTGATTGGCTATGTTTTAACCTGTAATTAGGATCTGAGAAATTCAAACTCTCAGCCTATACCATGCTATATATTTCGCCATCAGCATATAGAATAAGAAATCATAGCATGGATCTCCAGGCTAAGATGTAGTAGGTAATAGTGACCGATTCGATAAATTAATAAATCGTTTCCAATTTTTTTGTTCTTCAAAATCGCATGGCAAATTTTAAAATCAGTTATCATTTTCTCTTTTTGCTTTATTTATACTTTATAGGACAAAACTCCGTCAAAAGGCCATCACGAGGTAAATATAGTAAGTAAATAAGTATTTAACATATCTTTTGTTAAAAACAACAACTCAATTGACAGTTGATAATAATGTAATCTGCATAATTTGCATAAATTATTTTTAGTAGTATACGAATGTCCGTAGATATTTCTAGTTTATTATAATTTGCAAATCTGTAGCACGCTCTCTTCTACATACAACATAAGAAGATGGAGATGGAGATATATATGGTGAAGATCAGAGATCTTGCCTCAAGGAGAGAAAGTGTTGAAAATACTAAACAAAGTAAAAATGAAACAAAAAGGGACTAATATTTTTATAATTATACGTTTTTTCCGTTTTTATTTTATTTTTCTAAATCAAAGGCATAGTTTATAAGGCCGAGCTTCTGCCGTGCCGAACCATTAAAACTGTGCTTTGGTTCGGCAATAGCACGGTTTTATAAATCAAATAATAGCTTTGATGCGGCAACATTGGTTCGACATGGCAAATTTTCCCAAGTGACTGGGTTTATAAAGGTCTTGTTTACTCGAGCTCAAGTTGGTTTTTAATTTTTTCTTCTACACAACACACGAAGTTTCTTTTGTTTTTACCATAAATAACGCTGATGCAGCAAAATATTCCGTGCAAAGTTCACTTTAAAAGATGGCTTCTTATATGAGAGTACACGGAAGTATTGTAAGTATTTTTTCAGTAATTCTTTTCGCAAATTTGGAGAAACAAGGGAACATGTCTCTGTACTGTAGAAACCTTTTTTAATTTCGCATAGCGAAAGTATTACGGTAGGCTTTCGCGGCGGCGGCGGTGCGGAAGAAAAATTAGAAAGCGAAAGTAGTTGAAACTTCTAGAACATTCTCGAAAATTCTGAATTATGGACTCACTCGCTAAGATAAAATTCAATGATTCCGGTCTGCAAGTGTTAGGTAGGCGTAACCAAGCATTCGTAAACATTGCTCTTTTTTTTTATGGCGGATTTCAGCATGCTGTCAGACTTGCTCTTGTTTTTTGTATTTTTGTCATGTTTTTGGTATTTTTAGAGTACTTAAAGAGGATTATATTTCTTTTAGCATAGTATTTTATGTTTGTGTAGTTAGTAAATGCACCAATAAAGTTATATGAATCTTACAATTAAAGAACTGTCCTTGAAAATCACTACACAGAACAACACAGACAACAGACAGGTATGATCTTCATTTTTACAGATAGAATTATTTGTTGACATTTAATTAAGTTGTGTTGTAAGACAGATTATAAGTTACTAAGTATTTCACAGAAAAATTTATGGCAGGGGATGCCAATGTATAAGTGATAAAAGTTTTATATATACCTTTTGTTTTGTTAGCTTTATAGCTACCGTGAGATCGGGTATTTACCTTGCATCAGTGGAGGCAAACATGCATAGCCCTCAAATGAATGACCCGTCTGGTCATTAAAAAACAAAGTTAAATCAAAACAAAAATGATAGAGTAGAGCTGTGTGTGGAGCTGCGTAGTTCATTTGTTTTGAAATTTTGTTGCTTTGATTGGTCAGTCATTTGATTGATGGCTATGCAAGTTTCCCTCCACTGATGCAAGTTACCCGACTTCACGGTAGGTAGGTGAGATGTGTCAGTTTCCAGACTCTCCCACTCTAGATAACTATTTCCAATCGATAACTACCGTAAGTAGTTGGTCTAATAACGACATCCCTCGTCTAAATTCCGACACCCTTCTTTAGAGAAAGGAATAATATGAAAGCTTGAATCACTGATTGAAAAAGGGTTATTCCTCTCTGACCACTATATAAGCAAAGAAAAACAGTTTCAATCTTTCTATAAATCTCAGCTGATAAAAAGGGTGTCGTAATTAGAGGAGGGGAGTCGACACATTAGACCAAGTTACGGTAATCGCTAACCAACCAATTGATTGGATACCGATTGATTTCAATAATCATTGAATTGATAGGTAATCGAGACTATTCTAACTGATAATAGATTGGTTTTTCATCGATTGGCTGTCGATTGATTGTGAACAATATCGAACATCTTTAGAGTAAATCGATGGAAATCCATCAATTGATAGCCAATCGAAAGCTTCCCGTTAAATCTTGATTATAATTGCCTATCGATTATCAAAAACAATCGATATCCGATCCATCAATTATTTATCGATTGGAAAAGGATATCGATTGTATCGAATGGGAGAGTCTGGCATGTTGGATGGGCGCTTCATGGAATAGTGGTCATTAACCTTGAATACTACACAGGCTTCAAAGGTTTCGATTCCTGCTGGCAACGGTTCACTTGGAAAGTGAATGAGCCTTCACCCGGGTCAACCCAAATGGATGTGAGTGAGGGAAACAATGACAAGATTGTTATCAAATTTGATCGACCTGCTCAAAATCAATTTTCTACTGTAAAGTCAATTCAAAAAACTCCACGTCTCAATGATATGGATGCAATGCAAATAACAGCAGTAACAAAGTTTTAGCTTTTAAAGGTAAAAAACTTTTGCAGAAAGAATATTGGTTTAAAAATTTCACTATAATTTCCACCAAATTTAGAATATTTCATGTAATTTTCCAAATTTGTGCTTTTTCAAGCTTTCAAACAGTTATTTTTCTTATCTAATAGCATGGCCAAAAATAGCCCTCATGGTCTAATCAAACTCTTTTTAGATATATTTATTTTTCAAGGCATCATCAAAATTAAATGCCTGCCACAGTTGATTGTGTTTGATTTTGTTTTATTGAGATAGCATATATTTATTGTATATTGTATCAAAGTCTGTCGTCCCAAAAGTATGTAGTTCTTTACCTTTCAAACAAATTCTCAGCACCAAGTTATGCTAGAAGTTTATACAGGAAAGATATATTAGAGATGAACGAGGGTGAACAATCTAGTATGACTAAAAGTTTTTGAAATATTGAGAAACTATGAAGAAAAAGGAAAGAAGATGAGTAAAGTGAGGATTGTTACTTTTTGCTTGTGATGACGTGAAAGTACATTATATATATATATATATATATTATATACAAAATATATTGTAAATACATATAGTACATTTCAACATTGAGGATTTCAAATCTCTGCACAAATTTCATGTACCTCTCTAAGATAAAAAGTTACTGTACAGCCTTGTGGGCTAAAATATTGAAAATAGCAAACATGACCAAAATAGCAGAATATAGAGTTTGAGCTTTTTGATATGTTTTGGTTTAATTTGGTTTAAATTCGATTTATCTACAAGGTGTAAACTTTTTGTAATTTTGTAAATTTTTGTATATATCTTTGTCAGATTGATATTCATTTATTTGTCAACACAGGTCATGTTCTATATACAAAACTGTATATACAAACTATATACAATTTCATATATATTGGCAGTAAAAACTGATGTGAACTGTATTCATGTAACTTGGCCACACTGGGACAATTCACATTTAGGTGGCAATAAAGCTCTAGCTCTAGCCTCGTTCTATTTATTGCATTCTTTTAATGGTAAAGGGGGAGGGAGTACTTAGACATTAATAGGTGCCAGGTATGTGCTGATGCTAAGGTTTGGTTTTTGACCTTCCCAAGTGTCTCCTCAATTATTAAAGGTACGAAACTTGAAAAGTCAAAAAAAGATCTCTAGAAGGTTAGAAATTCTTAGAGTCACTTTTTCGACTTGTCTCTGTAAGGATAACTTTATTCTCTGTTAGAGCCAGTTTTTCTCAGGTCTGACCTGACATTCTCTAACCCCCAGTCCCGGTCGCTTAAAATGATTATTTCATCTATGAATAATCAAACACTGTGCGAAATTTTCGACTCTGAGTCGTCTTGTTTTATTTTCTTTCGAAATTTACCATAAGATAGGGTTCTAGAAATCAACATATTAAATAAAAATGAATCAAAACAAACCGAGAATATTATGCTCTTCGTGACCATATTTTGAAGTTTTTAAAAACATTTTTAGGAAGCTTAAGAGCAAGAGATGTACGATACGTCTTAAGAAGATGAAGATTCAAATAGAGAGCTCTTTTATAACGAGGAGGTGATCGAAGAAAATGGCTCGGATGAGGAAGCAGGGGAACTCAGCCCAGGGATTGCTGGAACACATGGAAAAGAAAAGAAACGAAGAAAACTAAGAAAGGGAGAAATGCCACAAGCAGTAGTGGACGATATAGTTGATATCATTCTAGAAGATGACAAATTCAGGAATAAACTTTTCTTAACTAATGTCAAAAAAGTTAAGAACGGACACTATTACGAACAGGTCAAGGATGAGGTCGAAAAAAGATGTCAAGAGAGAAATGAAGTATTTGCATATAATCTAAATTCAAAAAATGTGTCAGCCTTTGTCGAACGGCGCTAATGAAAATAAAAACTAAAAGTGGGATCCAAAGATTTCAAGAGGAGAGAGGATATGGGAGTTGGTTTGGAAAGCTTTTGCCAGTTATCAGCTCAATGCCTAATAGTCAGCCTGACCAGGCCATTGAGCCGGGTACGACGAAAGTTGCAAATCATGATGAAGAAGAGAATCTGGAAAATAATAAAGAAGGAATAGAGTTTCAGAGAGAAAATGAGGTACCAAACCAAACTCCTGCCAAGAAAAAAGGCGTGAAGAGGTCATATGTGCCAACACCAAGCAGTGGTTTGAAGGGCAAAGCAAAGAGCGAAACTATTTTACAGGAGATTAAAGGAACAGTAGAAAGTCTCAAGAATTTGTCTTCTGAGAATTCCTCTAAAGATATATTGTTATTCTTGCGCACGTCAAGCAGAAAGAGACAAATCTTTTTTGGAACTGATGTCAAAATTTTTCCTTCCGCAACAGCAGTTCCAACAAGCAGCCCAACCCGTTCCAGCAGCCCAACCCCATGAGGAAGTCCGCCCCCATGAAGCAGTCCAACCCCACGAAGCAGCCCAACCCCACGAAGCAGCCCAAACCGTTCAAAATGCCAATCCCCTTTAAGCAGCCCAGTCCCATCAACAACTCTTACCAACCCATCATTATCCGATGCAGCACTATTTACCCATATCTTTACCTCAACCAGACATAGAAGCCCCAACGTCTGGCAGCGACCATATCAGTCAACAAGCATCCCAGGAATATCGTAAGTGTAAACCGCAGGTTACAGGTCACAGGTTAACAAAACACAGACCGGAAAGCTGTAACATACAACTCATAACATAAGTTCCTGAAAATATCATATGTATAAATGGAAATGTTAAATTAAGATATGTTAATAATGTTATTTAGAAGACTTAAACGACAAATCATCAACCCCAAATATTGACAGAAAATGACACTTAAATTATGTAAATAAAGGTGTTATCTCAAAATATGAGGTTTTGTACGCCAATTAACAATAAAATATTCTTCATACACAATAGGATGCTGATGCTGCAAGTGGATATAGATTGACAGGTTTTGAAAACTATAAATACTCCAAGAGAGCTGTTTTAGAGAGATGAAAAAGGTGACGTCATTATATCAAAAATACAAAGCAGGGGATAAAAAAACATTTATAAAGAAACATTTATAAAATATAATCCCATTGACGCTATTTTCATCAATTCTTGTCATCATACCCAAGGTGATGCAGGAGATAAAATGAGATATGACATAGTGATTGTGAAACAGCTATTTTCCTGTTAGGGGGCCGTTTAAAGCAAAAGGTGAGATCAATGTTTGTTAATGCATATTCTTTGTATATAATATACGTAACATGCATATAACATTGAAAAGATAATTTTTTTACATTTGTGATATAGATGTAATAAATACAAGTATTACAGGTCCTTGTTATACACGGCATACAACGCAAAATCACATGGTAAGCACGTGGGTAGATTTGTAGCTTTAAAATAGTTCTAGATCAATAAAGTACCTTTAGAATTATATTTTTGACATTAACAACTGTTTTTCAAACATTTTCTTTGTGTTTTACAGTAATTGTCAACTGTGACCTGGAACCTGCAACCTGTGGTTTACACTTACCGCTCAAAAACCCAACAAGTGCAATCTGGAGTCCTTGACTTGCGACAGGCGTAGCGGCTTTAAACATATTTTAAGGACGTCATTTCATAGAGGTCGGACGTGCTCTTGCTTTGCTAATGTAAAACTTACATCTGGAAGAGTCAAATTTAATTTTTGATCTTACATTTTGTATACCTTCACAATGGTTAAAAGAGGAAGCAAGAAAAAACAATCCTCATCTTCAGGAACTGAGGAAGTTTTTGAACCACAATCATCATTCACACTTGAAATTTTTTCAAATGAGATTACTAAGCTTAAAGAGGAACTTACAACACATCTCACCACTCAGTTAACCGAAGCTAAGGATGACATCATAAAACAGCTGAAAAATGAAAATCAAATGCTTAGAAGTGAACTTCAGAGCACCCAAAAAAGAGTTGTCAATTTAGAAACTGAACTAAATAATCTTCAACAGTACAACCGGCGTAACAACATTGAGTTTTGTGGAATCCCAAAGGATGATGAGGAAGACCTGGAATCAAAAGTGATAGGCATTGCAGATACCATTGGAATCAAAATTAAAAAGCAAGATATCGAAGCCTGCCACCGCTTGAAAAAGAACAGAAAAGAAAAGACACCAAGGACCATCGTGAGATTTGTTAATCGTAAATTTTGTGAGCTTCTGCATCAGAGAAAGAAAAACTTGAGTCAAATTGAGACGAAAGGGAAACTCTCACAATTGGGAATTAATGATAAACTTTTTATAAATTGCAACTTAGCTCCCTACTCTAGATTCTTGTGGAGTCAGTGTAAAAAACTTTATGATGGAAAACTCATAGACAGATTCTGGGTATACAACGGTTCAATTTTTATTTCTACCATAGAAAATGGTGAACACGAAGATTGAACATTTTGAGAAATTACAGTCAATATTTCAAGGATTTGATTTTAAAAGAACTGTAACTGTAACTTCATAACTCTGTTTGCTTGTTTATTTTGATAATTCATCTTACGGGGACACTCCTTCTTTCCCTTTCGCTTGCTCTGTGCTGTGATTACCCATTTTTTAGTTTAGAAGACAACCACGCAAGTTTCTTTTTACTTTCACTTTCGGTTTTTTTTTTTTTTGTTATTTTGAATTTTTGCTTTCTCATTCAAAATTGCAGCCTAGCTGCACACTTTTTATCGTTTTACATATCTTGTGTTTTACTTTTGTCTTGTTTGTGACTCACCATGATTAAGTAAGTTTACTTTATGCCTACACTATTCCCATGCACAGTATGTTGTAAGACAGTCAAAGAAGAAGGCAACTCTATATTCTGTGACTCCTGCAAACTTTGGACTCAACTAAAATGCTCAGGCTTAACTCTTGCTGAATTTCAATTTTATCTACCAGTCCTAACGACTGGTACTGCCCCAAATGTCTCCTTGGGGCTCTTCCCTTTAATCTCAAATCCAAACCTCCCCCCTAAACTTATTGATGTTGCTCGTAATCTTCACCTAATTTCTGACCACTGCCAAAACAACTGTCTGGACCTTGACAATCTCATGGCTGCTGACTGTAAGTACTACAAAACTCCTGACTTCCAAAAACTTGCCCGTGAAAGGGCCCTTTCTCTTTTTCTTCTCTTCACCTTAACATTGCATCATTAGCTCTACACATAGATGATCTAACCACTCTTATTTCTAAACTCAATTATAATTTTGATGTTATGGCGATCACCGAAACCCGTATTTTGAAGGGGAAAAAACCATCTTTCAACTTTAATCTTGAGAATTTTCAGGAACCAATTTACACGCCTACAGAAGCTTCTGTAGGTGGCACTATGTTATACATTTCGAACAATTTCTCTTTTGAGCCCCGCAAAGATCTTGACTCTATGTTGTATAGCCTAACCTTTCTTGGATCTACTTTTGCAGAAATCCTTCATCCAAATTCTACTAATACTATTGTTGGATCCATCTATAAACAGCCTCTTTTTTTCGCTTGATGAATTCAATAAACTTCTTGAACCACTTTTGAATAAAATCAACAAAGAAAATAAACAAATTCTTTTGCTAGGTGATTTCAACATTAATCTTTTGAATACTTCTTCTGATCCCAACATGTTATCTTATTTGAACTTTCTTATACCTAATATTTTTCTTCCGACCCGAATTACTGACCACTCCATGACACTTATTGACAATATTTTTTCTTCAATTTCTGAAAAGCGTACCTTTTCAGGAAATTTGCTTTATTCTATCTCTGATCATCTTCCTCAATTTCATCTTGTCTGTGGTCCCTCTGTAAAACCAAAGAATGAAAAAATCTTTCAAAAGGACTGGAAAAACTTTAAACAACAAGATTTTATTTTTGATTTTCTTAATATTGATTGGGTAAATAAATTATATCATATAACAGATGTTGATCAAGCCTTCAAAACTTTTTATGATCTTATCCAAGACCTTATTGATCAACATGTCCCAACTGTTATTGTGACCAAACGCCAACAAAAAACTCGCGCTAAACCATGGATCACCCACGGAATTATTAAATCAATCTCACAACGTCAATTTTATTCTAGGAAATATATTCAAACCAAGGACCCTATTATTAAATCTTTTTACTATCAAAGATATAAAACATACAAAAATCGCATAGTTACTCTTACACGTAAGAGTAAGAATAATTATTATTCCAGTTTTTTCTCTGTTCATGCTACAAATATTTTGAAAGTCTGGGAAGGGATCATAGATATCATAGGATCTGATTCCAAATCTTCTCCTTCATCTATTCGTGTCAATGGCCATCTCAGCTCTGATCCAAACATTGTTGCATATGGCTTCAATGACTTTTTTACATCTATTGCAAATACTGTCCGTTCCAAAATTGGTCCAACCAATCGTCACTTCTCTCACTATCTCAAAAATCGCATTAGGAACTCTATTTTTCTTGATCGTGTTAACCCTGCTGAAGTTTTACTAACAATTAATTCTTTATCCTTTAACAAATCATCTGGCCCTTATAGCATTTCCCCAAAAATTCTTCGTCTTCTAAAGTTTGATCTCTCTGGACCCCTTTCTTTTCTTTTTAACCTTTCAGTTGCATCTGGTTGTTTTCCCACAATGCTTAAACTCTCGAAAGTTATTCCCGTTTTCAAAAACAAAGGCTCTACACTTGAAATATCCAATTATCGCCCTAAATCTCTCCTTTCCAACATAGAGAAAATTCTTGAGAAACTTATGTACTCTCGTCTTATTACTTTCTTAGATTCTAATCGAGTATTTTTTGAGCGCCAGTTTGGTTTTCGTAGATCTCACTCAACCATCCATACCTTACTTAATATTGTTGAACGTATTCGGAAATCTCTTGATGATGGTAACTTTGTGTGTGGTGTTCTTGTTGATTTGCAAAAGGCTTTCGATACTGTTGATCATTCTATTCTAATTTCAAAAATCGACCACTATGGGGTTAGAGGAAAGGCTAATGACTGGTTCAGATCATATTTATCTAACAGATCCCAGTTTGTCTCTATTTCATCTAATAAATCTTCTATTAAAATAATCCCTCATGGTGTTCCACAAGGCTCTGTTCTAGGACCTCTCTTATTTTTAATCTATATTAACGATCTTCCAGGGGCGGTGCGACACCCCTGCAAAATATATACTCGCAGGGTATGCTCCGGAGTCTTTTTTGTCGCAGCTTGTTTTTAGCCTACCCGGAGTTGTTTTTCCGGATCATTTGTTAGTGTCATTAGATTTATTTTACTGACTTAAAGTCCGCGGTAAATATAAGAAAACTGTTTATGAAGTCGCGTTACAGGAAGCGTGAATTCGAGTCTGTATTTTAGATTTTGTGTACAAAACCGTTTTGCAGGCCTGCACCCTGCAAAATTTTGCAGAAAGACCTGGATGAGGTCAAAATGCAGGGTTTGCCCAGGATTTGATGTCTGTTAGTGTCAAAACGTTAAAAGTCTAGACTCGCCAAATGGCTTTAGATGCTTGGAGAAGAAAAAAATGAATAGACAGTCCTGATTTTATCTATTTTGTCGCAAATTCTGAAGAATTTGAAGCCTTCTCCAAATTCGTCATCTGAGGGCTGCCATCAAGGTCATTTCAATGTTTGTTTTTTTTCTTATGGTTATCTTCTGAAATCCATTGCAACAAGGAAAGTCAAATCTGTAAGGTATGTGGTATTTTTTTCTATTATTTTTCATGCCTGAATGTTATCAATTATAATCTGATAAGTGCAGGAAAAAAACTGCTTTCCTTCCCCCTCTTTCTCTACTTATCTGCCTATGGCCTATGACTTGTCATAATTTTTGGTAATCAACAAAACCACTTATTGTGTGTGGTGAGTGAGAGTGGTGAGTGAGTGGCCAATCATGAAATATTTATAAGATATTTGATCAATCGGGGTACGTAGTTACTGTTTGTTTGGCCAATCACTCTGTCTAAGAAAAGGTTGACGACAGGAAATAAATTCAAGGCAATTTAAGAGGCAAAGGGACAACCAACCTATTGTGGTTTTATTTTGAAATAAGAGAAAAAAAATAACATTGAAAATTTTGTGATTCTGACCTTGACACCCTAATGTTTTTAATATGTTTTGGCCGGTTAAAAAATTTTTCTGGGGAGAGAAAAAGAGCTGTGTGGGTTTTTCGCACACTATTTTGAGGTACACAAACAGATTGTATTTGACTATGTTTAGTTTGCGGGTCCAGCACCTGCCAGTCAAGTACTGGTCATAAAAACTGCATGACAATCTTAAAAATGATTTCTCTATTTTGTTTTAGTTCTCTTCCAAATGGAAATTGCCTGTACAGTTCCATTTCTCTCCATCTTGTGGGCAACAATTCTTTGATGCCTTGCACGTGTGCAGAACTTTTCCTGAATTGTAAGTATTATTCTCAGAACCAAAAAAATCCATCCAAGAAGTTTAGTAGATTGGCTCAGTCATGAAGCATTGGGGTTGGCGGTTACCCACAGTCAGCCGGCTATTATCATTATATAAGATTAATGTCATTGGTTGTCCATTTGTTGTTTGACTTAATTTTGTTGTTTTGTGTTTGTTAAATATGTAGGTGTAGCTTGCAAAGATCCTAATTCCCTCTTCATTATATACTTTCAGGTTAGTTGCCATCATACTGTCCAGTAGCCCCTAGATCAATGGATTATTTTGCACCTTCACGTGGTTGGTACGAAATCTTTGTAAACAAGTCTGCTAATAAGATGAGTGAAACCATATTTAACTTAAAGGAAACAACAGAATGGAATAATTCAATCAAAATGATGATGTGTACCTAACATTTAGTTTCTTGGAAGTTTTTGGATTCAAAGTTTTCCCTGTAAACTGGATACCAATATTTGTCATGTAATATCATCTCTGGAAAGTACACCTTGATTTGATTTTGACATGTAATTGCCAATGCATAATGTATATTGAATTTTGATACCAAACATAAAACATGCTGCATTATGTACATAATGAATAAATTAGTTTCTGATGACATATGGTTTGTTTTCAATTCGGATTGGGGGCTTTTTACCCCTGGTACAGGATTCCCTGCTTGATTTGGCAAACAGTTCAAAACGAGACACCAGAATGGGGCTAGACTACAATTTCAAGATGAACCAACTATGGAGGTTTCAGCCTCAGTACAAATTCTAGTTTTGGATACTTTAATACATCACATTAATCAATTTTCTAATGAAATACTCTTTTCTTGAGCAGTCTGAATAAAATAGTTTTGCTCTTTTTCACTAAATTTTTATTTGAAATGGCAAAAGGCTTTCATTATTAATCTGCTTGAAATTATTTAAGTCACCTTTTGGCAGCAATAAGATAAATAAATTTGACATACACGGCGATCTTTGATTAGATTAATGGGATTCAAATTTCCTTGTTTTCAAATTTTAGAAAATTAACTGAGAAGAAATGCTTTCTTTTTCTTTTATCCTTTAGAGGACAAATATAAGTACATTCTGTGAAAATTTCAAGTCTCTAGCACTTTTTTATCCGGAGTTATCTTGATTCCGATTTAGAGGGATCTCAACCGGGATGAGGACGGGATAGAGGGATCTCTCGAAAACGAAAGTGCCCAATAACTGGTGAACAGTTTGATGTATCAAAAATATTTTTTTCCTCCTTATACATTGCTATATGGAGACTTTGTATACCAAATTTGATCTCCTTATGAGCACTACTTAAGGAGGTACAAGGGATATTAGCCAAAATAATCCCGATTTTATAAAAGTTCCAATGAAAGATCACTGTGATAATAAGAATCAAAATTATATCAAAAAATTTTAGACAGTTTGGTAGATTATTATTATTGTTATTGCTATCATCACGATCAGATAAAGATTTTTGTATAATTCATAATCTTTTGTGTGCTGTTGTATTATTTTGCTATCATTTTTCACTTTTTTGTGTAAAGTTCAAAAAGTTCTTAAAAAAATTCATGATACTGTAGTTAGGATTTTTGTCATTGATACAATGAACTGCCAATGTTTTACACCTCCTTTCTCTTTCCTTCATTTTTTCCATATTTTAGAGACCACTCTTTTTTTGGTTCTTAAAACACTTTAACCCAAAAAACTATCTTAGTTTTACCAGCTTCATTTTGTGTTTAAATGAAATGAATTTTAATTCTTTATCTCTGGTTCATGGTACATTGGGCATAAAAAGGTGGCTGTTTTAGCCAATCTAGAGGGTCGAAATTCAAAAATTTTCTGGCCCGTCGGGCTCAACCATGGTGGGCTCTCCTTAGACACTATATATAGCTGAATCTTTTTTGCAGGGTATCCTAAAAATCCTAGATACGCCCCTGATCTTCACAATGCAATCTTTTCAAGTGAAACTTTTCATTTCGCCGATGATACCCATATTTTACATTTTAATGATGATCTTCTTTCCCTTTGCAATAGAGTCAATCGTGACCTAAGATCCCTCCAAACTTGGCGCAAAGCCAATAAAATATCCCTTAATGCTGGAAAAACAGAATTTTTAATTTTCAGACACTGTCGAAAAATTCTTCCTTTTGTCCCTTTTCTTAAAATTGGAGGTAAGAAAATTTTTCAAAGTTCAAATATCAAATATCTTGGCGTTTTGATTGACATGCACCTCAACTGGAGAGCCCACACCACATGTTTATCAGCTTAACTTGCCAGAGCAAATGGTATTATATCTAAGCTCAGGCACTATGTTTCAACAAAAACCTTAGTTAACATTTATTATGCTCTTTTTCATTCCCATCTTCAATATGGTTGCCAACTCTGGGGTCTTACTGACAATACCACCTCTAAGCCTATATTTATCCTTCAAAAGAAAGCCTTACGTCTTATTACTTTTAACAACTTTCGATGCCCTTCTCTTTTCAGACCTCAAAATTCTCAAGATTTTAGACCTTGTCAAATGTCTTAATATATCTTTTGTCCACAGATTCCTAAATAACAAATTACCCTTTGACCTTCTGGAGTTTTTTAACTTTATTCAGCTTGATGCTGAAGATGAAAACACTCAAAGTACCAGAGGAGCATGTTTGAAACAACTTTTTGTTCCCTCCTACAACACCATCATTACCTTTGGGAACAAATATTTCTCTAAGTTTTGCATAACACATTGGAACAGCATCCAGCGATCTTACCCAAATATTACCCTGAGCTCATCTGTTTTCAGTTTTGTTAAATCTCTCGCCCTTACTCACTGTCTTGGGAGATACTGAGCAGTTTTAATTTATTCTTCATTAGATAACAAAATTCTTAAAAAAAATATAAATATTTATAAATAATTTACAAAGTGTTATAAACGCAATCTGTACTTAAGTGGCCGCATCTTTTTGATTAGCTAGACTATAAGGCGGTCTCCCTCCATATATTTTTTGTGCATATCATCACTTGTATCTTTTTTGCAGTGTTAAATGGTAAATAAATACTTACTTACTTACTTACACTCAGCCTCCACCAGATTCCATAACCCTGAACCGACCCGGAGTCCAAATAAACAAAAACTCACACACAAATACAAAGGAACAAAAAAGGGGTTAAACAATAGAAGAGACAAGAACAAGACAAACGACAAGTATCAAAAAACACAAATTTTCAAAAAGTAGGCCCAGAACCCGGTTCGACACCTAAAGTCCGAAATGCCGTGCAGCCGTCCGCACGGGAAAGAACGAAAAAGAAAATGACTGAGAAAACTAACATACAATACATAATATAAAAATGTTTCAAATTTTCAAAAATGCAGTTGCGCTAAAAAATCATTTAAAGATTCTTCAAATTTCATAAAAAGTCTCTGGAAATCTATCAAAACACTTTACAATTTGTTTTCGCAAGAAAGATCTTTCAGCTCCCTGATCTGGGCAGAACATCTTCAAAAAGAAGAGTGCATCTAGCAATGCGTAGGACCTCAGAATATGTAGAACTGTAAAAGTATATAGATTTTATGACTTTTATTCAATGTGTAACATTGAAATCTTTATTTACAAAAAAGAATTTTACCAAACTTGATTTCGAAGACTATTTTTTTTTCTTTATTTAGAAGTGCAAAAACTGGTGGACAATTTGACGAGAAACGAAATCGTGAATGGTAAAAGGAAGGACAAAGATATGCGATCCATGCATAAAGTATGCTGATTATTCCTAATAATTTTCATAAAACGTTAATTATATAACATAATAATTCTAAAACAATGGCATAATCTTTTGTCGCTTTTTTTTATCACAGTAAATTTATCCATAAAAAAAGAAATAAGTAAGCAATGGAATTACGAATAATTACGACCGTAAAATTATGAAAAAAATAGCTTACATAATCTTACAATAAATCAATGAATAATGCGTAGCAAACATCCAAAGAGTGCACAATACAGTTGTAGTGCTTCATAAATATGTACTTTCCAAAAAAATGTTAAAAACATAACTAAAAGTTTCATGCACTTGCGTACAATCATCAGATGTGACTAAAAAGCAGTGTTGAAAAGAAATTTATGTACAAGAAAAAAATTCTGATTCATTAAAAGCGATTAAAACATGTGATGGATAATTATTAAAAGATCGTTAAAAGATAAAAAAGACAAAGGTAGTAAAACTGTAAAATTCTCAAGGGTCTGGTGGGACCTCTTTGAAGTTTTTTAATAAATACTTGGCCGCATGACGACATGTAGAAATTAATTCAGATCGTTTATTTGATAGTTTTTCCTTTGACGAAATAATATGGTACTTTTCCGTAAGGCATAGATCACATGATTTGCTTCCATTTTTGTATGGTTGGGCGTGGTCCATAACTTTCCATTTCAGAATTGGTTCGATGTTCTTATTCTGTAGAAACCATACATATTTTGAGAGCTCAATGGAATTTGTCTTTGTGACGAAAAGTGTGTTTATGTTGGTACCATCTGGTTTTAAACGTGTTTTCGGTCAAACTGATATAATGAACCCCTTCGCCGAGCGACCTAAATGACAAAGACAGAGAAATATCATATGGTTCAACCCTCTGTACAGCCTTAACGTTCGAACGGACATAGCAAAGCAATTTCTCAAAATACTCGACAAAAACTTTTCAAAACACCTTCGACTACATAAATTGTTCCCAATAAGGCGGTTGGTTGGGCGGCAAAAAAAACGTTAGAAAATGGATTTTCAAACTATGAGTCGGGGGGAAATCAAATCTATTGGAAATTTGAAAAGTTACGCTAAAGTCACAATCAGGGGCGGTGCGACACCCCTGCAAAACATGCACTCGCAGGGTATGCTCCTGAGTCTTTTTTGTCGCAGCTTGTTTTTAGCCTACCCGGAGTTGTTTTTCCGGATCGAATGTGTCATTAGATTTATTTTAGTTTCTGATATATGTTTGTATATCAGAGTTTAGATGCATTTGGTTTGTTTTGGTTTTATCCGGACTCTTGGTTCAGCCTCACTCTCATGTCTATATAAGGCCTCAGTTTCTTCACATGGCCCTTTTTCAGTTCTTCATTTCTTATTGCTGACTGCTGTATTTTTGCTGTTCTGTATCCTGTTCTATCTACTCTTACGCTGTAAACTCTACTTCAACATGCTTGCCGAAAGATTATGCTTCACTATCCTAATGTTCTTGACCACACCACCTGGTACTCCTCCACCCACCACTGAGGGAAGTGGGACACGTAAAAAGAAATGCCCTGGCTGTCAGAGGACCCATGACGATCATACCTTTGGTCCTCCTAGCAAGAATTGTCAAGGACCAGTGTCGCCATCTTCCTCTCCTACTGATACTTCTCGTGCTGATCGTACCGAACAACGCAGACAACAACAAACTCCAAACTCTAGGGAAAACCCCACGGGGGGGGGGGTACTTAGGCAAAATGGGTGCCGGGTATGTGCGAGCCATAAGGGTACCTTTTCTCATTCCTCAAAAGTCTCTCAAAGGGGTACAAATTCAAAGGTTAGTCTCAGAAAGGGTCCCAAAATCACAAAAATCAAAAATTTCTCTCTCAAAGGGTCACGATTTGTGAAAATCAAACCAAAATTTGGAAAGAATGGACCAAAATTTAGGAAAAAGTCTCTCAAAGGGTCCCAAAATCACCAAAATTTTGTCTCTCAAAGGGTCGATTTTCGATTTTCGGCTCGGACATACCCGTCACCTCGTAAACCTAGTACCCCCCCGGGGGGAAACCCTGATGCTGGTTTGTCCTCGGATCAGATCGATCAATATCGCCGCCACTTACAATTCTTGAAGGATCAAGAGAATGAACTCCTAGAATCAATTAGGAAGGATCAAGAAAATAAGATTCGCGAAGAAAATGCTTTGAGGGATGAGATTAAACGTCAAACAGAAAAACTGGAACGTTTGAAAGCTTCAAGGACCCTCTCTTCTCGTTCCGCCACTCCGCAGGTTTCTTCTCGCTCAGAGGAAACCCATTCGTCACGATCCGCCATTTTGAATCGCTCTTCGACTGACACTATGTCTACTTTGCTCCACCGTCCGCTCCTTGCTCAACCACAACAACAACAAACACAATCGCATCTCTCTGGTTCTTCGTTTGATGTTGCTGCTTCCCTTCCTCATTTGAGTTCTGGTTTGGCTTCGCAAGACTCGCTCCTGGCTAACCGTCCAATCTCTCACAATGAACTGTTCCTTCGTCCAACTCGTGCAAATGATGTAACTAGAGGTAAAGCCTTACGTATAATTGACTTTGTTTCTCGAATTCGACCAGCTGAAGATGAGAAAGTTCTCTCTTATGATAACAACTGTAAGCTGGCCTTAATTTTACAAGACACAAAACCTAAATTGTCTAGTGTTACTATTGAACAGTATAATTCTGGGAAGCTTTCCACTCTCCTCCATGTACAGGAATACCTCTCCTATGCGATCAAGGTCTTAGAGCTGGCGACTAAGTACACATGGCAATCCGTGCTGCAGTATGATGATGAATTTCGGATTCTGCAGCACACCTATGGATTCTCATGGAGTACTGACCATAGTCACCTACATGAGGTTGTTCTTATGCCTCGCTGGGCTGCGAAGCTACCTCGTGGACTTGGGCTGGGCAATGATACTTCCACACCCAAGAGTGATTCGTGATTCGGCCTTGCGGGTAACAATAAGGGTCCAGCCATCATGTCTCATCTCTCCTCCGGTTTGGAGATTTGCCGCATGTTCAATTCTCGGAAAGGATGTCAGAAGTCTCCTTGCAAGTTTGCTCATGCTTGTAACCGAAAGGTTGGTTCACTGGTTTGTGGAAAATCTCACCAAGGTTTCCTTCATCCTGTGGGCGAGGGTGGCTCTCAATGACTCCTTTCCAATAAACCTGCTCCATCTCCGCTTGACTCTGCAGTTTGGGACAAAGAACTCCTGAATGATCCGGACCGTCAATTTCTATTTGACGGGGTGGTCAATGGGTTTCAATTGCTCCCAGCAGATGCGACAATCAGCCCTGTGGAGATGGACAACTACAGTTCTGCAGTTGGCCCGGGTTCCAAAGAAAAAGTTGAAGCTACTATTTTGGAGGAACTCTCGGCCGGAAATTATATTTGAAATGAAAAACCTGTTATTGTCAGTGCACTTGGAGCAGTTCCAAAGCTTGATTCAGAGGATCTCCGTTTGATCCACGACTGTTCGATTCCCCACGGTTTGGCTGTCAATTCTTATATTGATATTGAGAAACAATCTTTTCAGACCCTAGACGACGCCTGTCGGTTGATAGGGGAAAATTTCTTTATCGCCAAGATAGATTTGAGACACGCGTACAGATCTGTCCCTGTCCACCATGCTGCTCTTGGTTTGAAGTTGAAATTTAGTGGGGATGAGCACTACACGTATCTAAAAGACACACGTCTCCCTTTTGGAGCACGCAGCGCTCCTGGTATATTTCATCATTTGACCCAGAGTGTTCAGCGCATGATGCAGAGAAGAGGCTTTCCTTTGATCATTGTATATCTTGATGATTTCCTGGTCATTGGTCGGACTCGGCAGGAATGCCAAGCTGCTTTTGATACCCTTCACTCACTCCTGATATCCCTAGGTTTCACTATCAGTCCTTCTAAGCTTGTTTCACCTTGCCAGAAACTTGTGTTTCTTGGTGTTGAGATTGATACTACAACATTGACTCTCGCACTTCCTGCCAAAAAGCTAGGTGACCTGAGAGACGTTCTGATGTCTTTTCAGTCCCGAGCTCGTGCATCTAAAAGACAGTTACAACAGCTGGCTGGCCGTCTCAATTGGGCCTGCAAAGTCATCTATGGCGGCAGGACCTTCTTGCGTCGGATCTTGGACCTTATGGGTTCCTTGCAAAAGCAGTCATCCAAGTGTCTGCTCAATGAGGAATTTTTTAAGGACATCTCTTGGTGGCTAGATTATCTTGACGTTTTTAACGGTCAGTGCTCATTCCATGACATGCGACATGTGACTAATATCCACACAGATGCCTGCAAGACAGGTATTGGAGCAGTGTTTGAGAACGACTGGTTTTATTCCAACTTGTTAATTGATGCCCCTGCTTTAGCAGGTTTGCACATCAATTACAAGGAGGCTCTTTGCATTGTGTTTGCGTTAGAACGCTGGGCTCCTTACTTGTGCAATAAGGTAGTCCATATTTACTGTGACAACACGGCTACAGTGGGTATGCTAAACAAAGGATCATCTCGCAACCCGCTCATGATGACTTACCTCAGGCGTCTGTTCTGGTGCTCAGCCACATACAACTTTCGCCTCAAAGTTTTCCATGTACCGGGGGTCCCGAATGTTGTTGCTGATCATGTCTCTCGGTTACATGAACACAAACATCTTGCAGCTTTTCTCCAGTATCTTCGCGACTGTTTCGATCAGTTTGATCCTTCCGATGACATTGTCTGGCACATGTCTGAGAACTGTTTCTTTTTTCTTCTTGGTTTATATGGGTCTGGGTCATGCCTTCGCTCTGCCTTTTAGAGTTTGCGTCTTCGCTGCTGGCAGAAGTGCAGTTATATCGTGAAGCCACCTACGCTGCCAATACCCGCAAGGCCTACCGTACTCACCGAAAGGTCTATCTCCAGTTTTGTAATATGCTTAATATTTCGCCTGCTCCTGTTCAACGTATTCACCTCTGTATGTATGCTGCCTACCTAGCACGGTTCCTGTTGCCACAGTCTGTTTGTGTTTATTTGAATTTTGTTGGTCTTCTTCACCGGGAGATGGGTTTCCCCAATCCCCTCCTTGACAACTGGTTCCTGTCCTCTGTGCTCAAGGGTATTAAGCGATCTAAGGGTATCCCTCCTGTCCCCAAGCTCCCCATCACTGTGGATATCCTCTCTTTCATTCATTCCCAACTCAACCTCCTAGATAGTAAGCAGGCTTCCTTCTGGGCACTGTGTCTGGTCTCCTTTTTTGGTCTTTTCAGGAAGAGCCACCTTTTGCCGGTTTCCCAGAGGGACTTCTCGTCTAGTACCTTTCTCACTAGGTCTGATTTTTCGTTTATTGGTTCCGGGGTGCATATCAGAGTGAGGTGGAGCAAAACCATCCAGTTTGGTCAACGTACTGTTACTATACCACGGGTTGCCATACCCTCTTCTCACCTCTGTCCGGTTTTGGCTGTGTCCCGTGCTTTTTCCCTCACCCCAGGAGCCCTTCCTTGCGATCAAGCCTTTTGTTGGAGGGATTCCCACCTTGCCTCGAATCGGGTTTTTGTGTACCGGGATTTTATGTGCATCCTTCAGGCTCACCTCTCTCGTTCTGGGCTCTCACCCTGTCAATATGGGTCACACTCGTTCAGACGTGGTGGGGCCACCTTTGCTTTGGAGGCCGGGGTACCTCTTGACTCCATTGCAGTCATGGGTGATTGGAAGTCTGATGCAATGTACCTCTATTTACATATGCCCCTGTCCCAGCGCTTGCACGCCCAGCATTCTATTTCTTCCTATATTTTATCTTTACCTAACTAACACCCACATTAGCCTAGAAATCTAAGCTAGTTTGATTCAGTCACTTGGATAAATCTGATGGTTAAGTTGTGACTGAATAACTAGCTTAGGGACAGTAAACTCGGTAGCTTATCAACTGACAACAACGACAATTCAAATTTCGCGGCGAGGGATAACGTAAACTCACATAATTTGCATAATTATTCGTCGGTGACTTAATTCGTTTCATATCAAAAATATGAAATCACACCACACACAGAACATAATATCAAAACATTATTTAGAATTTTTTTTATTTTGTCTTTTTTTCTATCTTCTGATTGGCTCTTATTGTAAGATTAGATAAACAAACTCTCTGTCTTACAGTTTATGCGCTCCTTTTGTAAAATATAAAATGAAATTCTATTGTAAAGTGTGCCGATGGAGAGTGAAGGAAAAATTTGTTCATTTTTTTCAAAAAGTTATGTTTTATGGAAAAGTCAACAAGAGACAAATTCGTTCCTTGAGTGATAATTTTGTGATTTGACATAAAAGTATTTTGTATGATTTTTACAAAGCTCATCTTTAAAATAACCTTCAACAAAATACTGTAAATAAAAATTACTTTAGACTACCAGGCTAAAATGCCGTATACAAAACAATGTATGTAATCAACCCCCCCCCCCCAAAAAAAACATTTTCTTGAGTCTTGAATTCGTATAGCTGTCACTGAAAATAAGCACCGACAGTTTTATGTTCTTCGAAAACGAAAGATGTCATTGTCTGTAAAATCGAGCATAAAGTCTCAAATTCATAAAACAACAAGAAACCACAACCAGTCAAAAACCAAGAACTGTCTATCATCTATCCATTACAGTATGATACAATATCATGTAATGCAATGGGAATGCAATCCAATCAGAATACAGAACTACAGCATAGGATCTGTACAAGTACTCTCTCTTATATATTGCCACATACGATAGCCAATGTTCAATCACAAATCTTTACTTTATTATTTGCCATTCTGGAAACAAGCAACTTTTGCTGTCTTTACGACGTATAGCATTCTTTTTTCTTCATCAGTTCAATTCTTCCCAAAAACAAGAGGAGCACTATGCTCATGTTCATAAATTTGAGAAAAAAAATCTTGGAAGTCCAAAACAGTGTCCATTGGCAGCAACTAGGGTAAATTAGTTGTCATTGCAGTAAATATCCCACAAACACTGTAACTGTTTCAACAATTTTTTTATATTCTGGTATGCTTTGCTTTGGTACATTCAGTGAATAATTTCTCAAGATGAAGCTTGTTTTTCCTGTTGTCTTCTTCACTTTTCAATGGCATAAAATTAGTAGTATTTTCCATGAGGACATCATCGATAGATCTTGATTTCTCTTTACTATTAACATTTGCAGAAAGTTGGACTTCTTCAGCTTCTTGAGTAATCAAAAACCAGATACTTGGAATCAAATGAAGCGGAAAATCTGTGGGTGTCTCTGTGAACTTATGAGCTGCACCATCCTTGGGTCCCGTGTAAACCTTTACCAGCTTTTCATTGGACTCTAATTGCAACCACAGATCAAACACATCACCAGATGGATGATGTTTCAAATACTTCTTGCTGAGATTTTCACACTAGAAATAAATTTTGGATGGTTAAATTCAGTATGCTATTTTATAGTAGCCTGTCCCAAGGAGTTCCAGTGATGTTAAACCATAGTTCGGACAGTTCCCCAGGAAAAAAATCTTAAATTTCAAAAGATAAAAAGATATCCCTAAGAAGATTATGTACGAAATTTCAGTCAATCCTATCTCTGAAGTCCTCCAGGTGTGTCCCTGAGGTTTGAGGCAAATTTAGGGACTGGAACTGGAACCCATTCTTCCTGCCCAGACAATCAAACTTTCCAAACAAAGAGAAAAACACGCCCAGGTATTCAGCCGATGAACACGTGTACAAAATTTCAACTTAATCCAGCCATCATTGAAGTCTCCAAGCTAACTTATACAGATTTGCCACCATTTTAGGGACTGGAGCCCAGTCTTTGTACTGCCAACACAATCAAAATTTTGAAAAGACAAAAATTACTTTCCTATGCATTCACGCATGGAACATGCGTACCAAATTTCGGTTCAATCTGACTATTTTTTAAGTCTCCAAGCTCCCCTGCAGATTTGTACGGCCATTTTCAATACTGGAATCCACCCCCCCCCCCCGCTCACACAATCAAAATTTTGAAAGAAAAAAAAGCACTCCCAGGTATTCACCCAAAGAACATGTGTACCAAAATTCAGTTCAATCTGATCATTTTTAAAGTCTCCAAACGTGTCTTGATTTCCATTGCAATAAATGTTATGATCTATCCATCCCTACCCCAGATGAAAGGAGAGAAATCAAATCAAATTTCAAATTAAGTAAAAGTACCAACCTTTTCTATTACATTACCAACAGCCAAACAACAATGATACTATTTAACTTTTGTCGAACCCACAGGCGGCTCTTCCATGTTTAAACTTTCAAAGACTTTTTTAAGAAACCTGTTTTTTACCACATTCCATCTCTTGATTTCTTTCAACGAAAATAAAAATATAAACACAACACACGTGAGTCTATTAGCATCTTTTGCTCTTCTCCGTTGTGTTATTTTTATACTTTTTATCTTAGAAAACAGTACAAAATGAAGGAGTGCTTTTCGATTTCGGCTTCCGTAATTTTTTTTATAATCGAGATCGTTGGGTAAAAATCCGACTGATTCACAAGAGGAATGGAAAAGTCGAAACAATATAAGCAATTCACTAGTGCATGCAGAAATTTGTCCTCAACGATCTCGAGGACAATCCAGAAGCCTTACATCACCATTATGATAATGTCCAAGCAAAGGCTCCAAAAAATATTCAATGTGACTTAGGTCATGGCCGCCGAGAAAATAGATATAGAAGTCAAGGTTTTGTGGGTCTGGACTTTTATTATCTTTATCAGCTACTTCAGCCTTCCAACACGTTTTCTTCCCAGAATCATCATCAAGATAAAGGAAACTAATACTGGCATCAAGAAAGTCTTCTACTTCAACATTGGCTAACTCAACTTTGCCATTTTGAAAATCTGAGAAAGAAAAACACTAGTGTCATCACCTTCGTTGTCACATTGTATATATTGAATGGTAAATTTTGGGTTTTCTGCGTGTGTTGTTTCTTTCATTTCTAGAATCAGACCCTTAAACCAATCTTCAATCAACTTATTATTTATACAACGCTCAGTATAGTGATGTACACGTTTTCCTAAAAGGTCACTAGGAGTAGGCACAGTAGAATTATCTGATTGTAGCCTAGCTCTTTTTATTACAGTTTGTCTACTTATCTTTTTTGTTTTTCGTTTTACAGGTTTCCAAGACGCTTTCAAAGTAGTTTCTGTGGCTTCAGTGAGATTTTTTTTGCTTGCTTTTTCGACAGGTTCCCCAGACAATTTTAAAGTAGTCACCTTGGCTTCAGTGAGATTTTTTTCTTTTGCGTTTTTTGAAAATCTCAGGGTCTAAAGTAATGGGTTGGTCAAAGCACTGAGTTTCCTTTTCTTGGATCAACTCTGACGGTTTCCAGCCAGCTACTTTTAAAATATTAACTTCTACTTCAGAGATAGGCTTATTTTTGTTGTTTTTCACATTTAAAATCAAGCACTTTTTTATGAAAATCAAGTTGTGTTTTAAGTGCCTGCCTTTTCATTTTGTCAATTTTCAGAGAATCTGCAAAGGTATCGATTTCAATTTCAGTTTTCCAAAGCCCACCTTGCTCCTCAACACTTTTGACTAACCTCTCTTTCTCCAGTTGGCTTCTTTTGTAGCCCTTTCTTCATAGTCATTTTCATTTTTATTGCACGCAAATCATTAATTTCTTTTTTCCTTTTCAAATAGATTTCTTTCTGTCTAGTTTTAGAACGTCTAGCTATCTCCATTACTTCAGTAAGTTTTTCTGTGCTCAGTGTTGTCACGCCAATGACTTGTTTTGTTTTGGGTGTACATTATTATTACTTCATATACAATAGTCAGGGCTTTAGGCTTGAGTTTTATAAGCATGTCGATTTGGCCAAAATCACGTTCTGCAGAGGAGTGAGTCTGTTGTCGGAACTGTCGATGACTAGGATATGAGAGCTTCAGAAGGATTTTGAATTTTTTTCGCTCGCAAGAACAGTTTCATGACTTTTTTTACCTTACTTGCTCCTTGTCTGTTTCTCCTCAAATCCTCAAAAAATCACCCTGTCTCGCCTTTGAGATTTCGAATATTTCAGGGGGTTACACTTAATCCAAAAAAGGGTTAAAACCTTGTCCTAAAAAGGGGATATTTCCGAACTATGCTCGTTTTTGACCCGTCGGACTCGTCTAATGTTTTAATACTTACAATCATGGGTGTATAAATGGGTGCATGTCACTAGTCCGACACTTTCTAGTCCGACAGTAAAATAGTCCGAATCTTTAAAATAAATTTACAATTTGGAAGACTTTTTTTACGACGTCACTTTTGTCCGAAAAGGAAAGATTTTAGAGTGTCGAATGTTAAATAAGGGTTTTTCACAGGGAATATATTAATAAAAGATTTTGACATAATTAGAAATAAAGGACCAACCAGGGTTGTAAATCACTAAAGAAGGGTTGTAAATCACTAAAGAAGGGTCGTAAAAACAGCTAAATCCAATTTCTTGACTCTTGAAAGCCTATCCTAACAAGCTTCCCAAAATTTAAGAAAACTCGGGTTTAGGGGCCTGACCTCAAAATCGGAACGTTGGATTTTTATAAAGATGTGCCTCCGATTCATACTTCGTTTTTCATGTTTTTTTTGACTCGTTGTCGGACAAAATTGTTGTCGAAATACTGACGCATTCGTCAAATCCAACGTCGGACATTTTTACTGTCGGACTAGAAAGTGTCGGGCTACTGACGACCTCCCGTATAAATTCGTAAAATATTTTCAAAATCCGACGATTCTTTTCTTCAGGCGCTGGCAAAACACCATCGTGCACAATCTCATGTACAGTATATGGCCCCCAAAACGGAGACGGCCCCCAAAACGGAGGTTTTCATTAAAATGAAGATTCTGACTTGTAGATTTATCAGAATTAAACGATTATTTTTTATTTTAAAAGAATGATGGTTATACTTAAAAATGAGCATGTTTTTGCTGGTTTGAGACTGATTCAAAATAACATATTTGCGTCTAAAGGAAATATTTTAACACCAAAATTAGATAAAAATTGCATATAACTCACTCTAGCTCCTTGGATATTGAAAATAAGTTATGAAAACGGGGTATAGGAAACTTTCTACACCTAATGCCGTTCAGAAAATGCAAATACATTTGTGACTTTAGAGGCTGGGTAAAAGATATAGCATCTTGAAGGTCAACCAGTATTTTGGAGCCCTAGAATCAGCATTGACAAAACCGAAAATTCTAAATATGAGAAAAAGAAAAAATCTTGGAATTCTATTCCTATCACCTTGAGTTAATAGTTTATAACAAAAAATTAACATTATATATAAAGTTTTTCGCTGAATCAGCAAAAATGGCAAATTCTGTCATTTTTTGGCAAAATACAGGAGAAAAATATCTTTAAAGCTTAATATTTTCAGTTTCAGTTAAGCTTTTTTTCTAAAATTTTCACAGCTTATTCCATACATGAATGGAACTATTTTCAAAAGAGATTTGTTTTCAAAAACTTGATTAAGACGTTGTTAAATCAAAATTGTCATTTTGAAAATTTCTAAATTTTCAGTTTTGACTTTGCAATATCGAAAATCTTGAAATATTTCATAAAAATCATAATTTTTACATCCATCGGGTCGTAAATTTAAGGGAAAACGCAAATATGTTCATAGTTTTCCCCCCTATTACCACTGGGCTTAATAATTTGATTTTAACTACACCTCCGTTTTGGGGGCCCCAAACCTGCATTTTGACAACCAGGGGTATACTGTAAAAAATTTATCAAATAAATTTATGCCCAAAACCCTCTAAATCATATTTCAAAACTATGGTCAAAATTTTGTATTCATATCTTAAAGATATCTCGAGAAATCGCTAAAATTTCAAACCTCCGTTTTGGGGGCCATTAGAAAAAAGCTACATATCTTTAAGCGATTGAAAAATATTGTTGAAATTGAAAATTTTGAAAAAGAACTTCCAGGAAATAAAGTAGAGATGTTAAAGGTTTTCATACAGCAAAAATTTTTGTAAAATCTCTTTTCCTCTAGATTTGAGAGAAATTTCAAATTTGATCGCTGTTTTGGGGGCCACATACTGTATAGAGCAAATTATCGACCATCTCGAAGGCAAGTTGGGAAAAACCATATTGGTCGACGAGACGTCATCGGCTGGCCTTTTCAATCTACTTAACTCATCAAACCTCGATGACATTCCTATCCTTTGCATTGATGAGGCATTCACATTTTTTTTAAAAATGCTCAAGACCTTACCATGGAAAGGATGTGTAAGCTGTTTGATGGGGAGTTTTGGTATAAGTTTAAAGGGAATGATTGCAAATGCGTGGGTGTGCCAAAAGGTCGCTTAAGCATGTGTTGCTTGACCACCCCAACAAGATTTCTCCGCGAGATTTGGCCGAAGGTTGCTTCTACAAAGAATGGGCTTGCCGACAAAGTTTTAATTATTTACAAGAACAAAGAAAACATCAGCCTCGGGGATATGGAACAAAAGTCCAATGCAATTGAGGCCGGTTTGGTAAAGAATTTAAAGCTAATATATGAAAGGATCTATAATGAACATCATGAAGAGCCACCGAGGTTATATGAAATGAGTGCAGAAGGAAACAAAACATTTTTGGCGTATGCGAGGGGGACGTTGTCAGCTTCCCAACAACATGGAAATGCTACGGCACAATGCAATGCGAAGACAACGAAGCAAACAATGAAGCTCATCCTATGTTTGCATATCCTCTGGCACCGTTTGGGCAACTCTTTAAATGGTGGCGCAGACCCAACACCGTTGCTCATATTAAACGAAACGGTAAACATGGCCATTAACTTGCATTCCAGACTGCAAACATATGCTGGAATGGCAGAATCGGTAAGATTATTTTAAGTAGCTTATTGGAACTATTGGAAGAAAATTTGGCAGATTTGATGGTTTTATCAAAAATCCGCCAAATTAAATTTCCGCCAAAATTAGTTCCAATAAGGTACTTTAATTGGATTAGAAGTATGATAGTAAACAAAACATCTTTTAAATACTCAATTTTGATGAAGTGTAAATGTCTATACATAGAGATAGGTCAGTGCCTAACGTAGCCTAATCATGATAAAATGCTCCATCAAAATAAGTCTGATAACGCCATTTTCCAGGCTTGTATATGCCGATTTTCATGAATGGATAAAATATGAATATGTTCTTTTGACCAGATTTCATAGTTTAAATCCTAATATTACCCATGGACGTGTGAATTTAAATGAACGTTCAGCCATAGCCTGGATATCCAGCCCGTAAACTTTTTTTTGATTTTGATATTTCTATATGTTTACGGTCTGGTTTACCTAGATCGTCTGCATTCTGATCTGAGGATGATTATGCAGATATTCTGATTGGTTGGGTCCAAGCGAATCAGAGATCTGAATGGTGGCGCGCGTATAAGAAATTATGCGAGCCGACTTGAAGTGTACGCCTAAGTAATTCATATAATTCATTCAAATAATCAGCAAGGTGTGTATGCTGCTTTGCAAATCTCCCTGATTTTTCTTCTTCGAAGCAAATAACAATAGAATGCCTAATTATCTCCCTTGGGCGTTTGACGGTAGGGAAGAAGTGTGAAAATCAAAATGGGAATTTTTAGATGTTCTGGTTGTTTTCTTTTCATACTTGCTTAGATATCTTGTTTTAATTTTCTTAATGACATGGTTGCACCAAGTAAAGAACTAAAGGTATATCTTTATTTTGCTTCAATTCTTCTTTTATGTTTGCCATTTTTGTAGTGCTGTTTTGGGTTGGAAGTTTTGTTTTGCTAATTTTTTTTCTCCAAAATTCACTTTGCACTTTCTGTCTAACAGACTTTCCACGTGGCCCCCCCCAGCGGTTTGCGTGATGGCGTGATTGGGACTCTTTTCTTGCGTGATGGCGTGATTAGATATTTTTTTGGCGTGATAGCGTGATCAAGATTTTGGCGTGATGCGTGATAGGGCAAAAATTTGAGGCGTGATGCGTGATTTGGGCTATTTTTTGCTATTTTTTGCGTGATGACAAATTTTAGCGATTTTCGTGGTGCGTGATGGAGAAAATCTTTTTGCGTGATGGCGTGATTTGGGGTGCCGCTGGGGGGGGGGCTCTTCCACCACACTGTCTATATTTTAAGGTCAATGCTGCCATTCTAGATTGATTTATCACTGCTGGGGTACCATCTTGAAATTATGCATGTCATTGTGTGCATATATTTATTTGCAGCCATGGGATTCATGCAGGAGAATCTGTCAACAGGGGTTTCTAGGTGAACCAAGCTCTATAATTTTAGAACTTTGTCTGGCTGAGGTAAAAGTTATTTTTTCTAAGATTTTGAGCTTGGATATCCAGGCTAGTTCAGCCAACAAAGCCATGCCTTTGTTTCTTTGAAGCCAGATGGCGTTGCTGCTAAGTACTTATGGGTTATAAAAAGAAATGTCACTTGGAATTAATTTGTTTGAAACTGGAAAACAACATTAAAAATCTCTGCTGTTCGCTCTTTTTAAATGATTATAGTACTCTATGAGAGTAATAACTGAGAAAATTTTCTCAGACCTCCAGCAGAAAGTCCAACAAAAATCTTAAAAGTTTAACCTAAAAGTGCAAGATATTTTCTGAGACTGCATTAAGTCACAAAAAATTCATATAAGGTCAGCAAGACGATCTAAAAACGTCAGTTAAGTGCTTTTTCTTGTTTCCCAGCTGAGCTTTTTAACATTAATTCGTTCCTCAGTTCAGTAGTACCTTTTGAGACTTTTTGGCATTGGACGTTCATGAATATACAAGTTGACGAAACTTTGAAGGATATTTTTTCTTGTGTCGTGAAATTTTACAAAATTTTGCGCCAACGCAAATGGCTTAAAACGTCAACTATGATGAAGCTGAGGTGGTCGTGAATTCAGTAAAGGTAGATGATGAAGCAATTGCTGTAGACTCGACAAGTCTTTTCACAAGACTAGCGGCAGTGGCGCAACGGGGTGAAGATGTCGAGAAATACTTTGAATATGAGTTGACACAATTCCCTGAAGGGCAAGTTTGCAATATATCATGGACTTAAAATGACGAACTTTTCTAAGTATTTGACGGATAATTAGTGACAAACTTTTTTAGCCAGATATTCTTCTGTAAACTGTTTCGCCAGTTTCATCAGTTTCACGGATTCTCAAGTACATATCTATAACCATAGCCAAGAGAACCCCTCTAAGCTGTTTCACCAGGTTTACGGATTTTCTTGTACATATATAGCCAAAAGACCCCTCTAAGCTGTTTCACCAGTTTCACGGATTTTCTTGTAAATAAATATAGCAAAAGGACCCCTCTAAGCTGTTTCACCAGTTTCACGGATTCTCAAGTACATATCTATAACTATAGCCAAAAGAAACCCTCTAAGCTGTTTCACCAGTTTCACGGATTTTCTTGTACTTACATAGAGCAAAAAAACCCTTCTAAGCTGTTTCACCAGTTTCACGGATTTTCTTGTAAATACATATAGCCAAAAGACCCCTCTAAGCTGTTTCGCCAGTTTCACGGATTTTCTTATACATAGACCCCTCTAAGCTGTTTCAACAGTTTCACGGATTTTCTTGTACATATACAACAAGAGGACACAACAACACAACATGCTCAGGATGAATATTCATAAAATGGAAACCAGGTATGTGATATCAAATGATGACAAAATATCTAAACTATTTGTACATAATTCTGATGGAGCAGAAAAACAGAAATGGGACAATGGTGTATTCTTCGGAAGTATCTCAAAAGCAAAAATGCACATCATGATCTAAATCGACCAAAAGGAAAGAAGCAACTCAATGTGAGAAAAAGTAAAATTAAACACAAATAAAAGTGACTCAATATGAATCAATTAAATATATTCAAAGAAAACACAAACTCTGTTCTTCAGTTTTCAACCTACATAGGATTTCGGCCATTTTCGAAAATATCCTCCCAAATGATATAAACAGGGTAATGTAGGTAGGCCTAGCAATGTTGATCAGGCATCACCACAGATGAGGTCGTAAAAATAAATGTGTTTCTTTGAATTATTAGAACGCGCGCAAACTCAAACATAAAACCTACGGACCTGCCGAAGATACCAAAAACTAGCTAGAGAAGTACTACCCACTGGACAAAGTTGCCACATCTTTGACCCGTTCTGCCACTAACGTTGCAGATAATACATTCGAAGATAAAGAAAAAACACTTGAAATAGACTGCCACCATCTATGACAAGCACTGACCTTTATATACCCTGGACCAAGCTTCTCAATCTCAGCCAAGCAAAATCTTTGATCGGAGTTTTTTGAAAATTGGTACCCTAATGTCGGCACTACTCGATAGCGGTGTAAATGCATCGAGAGCGCTAGGTCTACTTTTCCTCAAATTCTTTTGATGATGTAGCGGCGTTAGACGTTAATTTTTAGCATTGCAATGGCTTCTCCTTGGGTACCAATTCTAAAAAAACTCCAATCAAAGATGTCAGATATTGTTTGGTCCAGGGTTATATAAAGGTCAGTGATGACAAGGGAGAAGAAGATTGAAAGGATGGAAAAAAGCATGAGAATTTTTTGAAAAGTTGGGCGATAGCCCGGTTCGATGCCTCGTATCCCCGTGGCCGCTCACCGCAAAAGCTGGTGAACGACTGCATTTAAACTGAGTTGAAACCTTGAAACAGCTTATATATATAGTCTAGAAGTATAAAGCCTTCAACTACTCAAAATGGAAACAATAAAGACAAAAGCCCACAAAACAAAAAGACAATACAAATACAACAAAAATCTAGAATGAACATTCACAGAAAATCAATCAGGTTGGAGTAGAAAAGGAAAATGTGATGACATAGAAATCCGTCAATGTAAAACTAGTGATCTAAAATGACTTTAAGGAAGAAAGTAACTCAATATGAGTTAAGATGGAAAGAAGTAACTCAATATGAGTCAAAAAATATTTCAAGAAAACACATTATCTGTTCCTCAGTTTTCGACCTACACAGGATTTCGGCCATTTGTGAAAATATCCTCCCATATGATGGAAATAGGGTTGTGTAGGTAGGCCAAGCAGTGTTAATTAGACACCACCACAGATAAAAGATAGTAAAAAGATGTGTTTATTGAAAGTATAAAACGTGCGCAATAATATAAAATAAACTAAAACGTAACACGGAACCAGCCGAAGAAACTAAAATTACAATGAGAAAAGAAGTATACTTTCTACTAGACAAAGTTGCCACACCTTTGACACGTTTCTGCCACAACGTTGAAGAAAGCATACTAGAAGAGAAGGAACTGGGATTGGATTGCCACTATCCAACCATGTGGCTCTCACACACATTTTACAGTTCAAAGAATAAGATGAAAAGAGTGGGGAAAGAATGAGAATTTAAAAAATCGGACTATAACGCGGTTCGAAGCCCCGTACACCGTGACCGCTCACCGCAAGAGCTGGCGAACGAGTGAATCTTGAGAGAGTTGAAATCTTGAAAATTCTGAAAAATGACGAACTATAACCCGTCGAAGACTGCAATCTAACTTTGCGTTTTCAGCACCTTGACATCGCATTCTTTGTATAAAAACTTTGGCTTTAACTTTCAAGTCCTCGAAAAGTAACGTAGAACGAGCAATCCTGAGAAGTTCACCAACAAAAGAAGAATAAAAAATCGATTCTGGCAAGTTGCTATCTTTATGTGGCATTCGGACTATGGAAAAAGGAAATGCATCCCGTTTATCAAACAACTTATAAATAAATATCCCGTCTTTGATGGTAATATCCAGGTTTAAAAAAGAAGCATGATTACCAGAGTGCTCAATTTTGAGTTCAAGCTCATCTGGATAGATATCTCTATACACAGACTGAAACAAGTTACCGTCATTGATCGCACACAAATCATCAATGAATCTTTTAGTCGAATGAAAATGGCGAGCCTTAACCTTATTTTCCTCAATGACCCTGCTCATATACCTTTGTTCGTATTGGTAGAGGAAAAGATTAGCCCAAAATGGCGCCGGATCGATTCCCATGGGAATCCCGATCACTTGACACATAACAATATCACCTGCATTGAAAAAACAATTTTTTATCAGATGTTTCATAGCAGTTTTCAAAGAATTCTGTGTAAAAGACACAGAAGATTTGGGTTTTGTTTTTGACCAATACGCTTTATCATTTTTAGAAATAGCGATAAACTTGCAGTTACCTGCATCAAATACAAAATCAATGACCTCTGATAGTTCTTTAATCAGTTTGTCATGAGGAATCTTTGTGTACAATGTACTAAAGTCAAAGGTGGAAATAGATTTGGCGTTTTTCTTTTTATTGATTCGGTTGAGTGAATCTAGTACTGGATCACAATTTTGAAGTACCCAAAATTTATTATAATTGCTCAAAAACTTTGCTTTTGTATGGAATTTTCAACTTGTCTGTAAACAAGCTTAAAAACTAGACTGACAGATCTAGAAATCAGTTTGGTGGAACAATGTTTTGAAGCGATAATGAAACGTTTACCAGTAGGAGTCTTGTGTTTCTTTGGAGTCCAATAGATACATGGAAGATCCAAGTCCTTCTCAGAAACAGCAAGACCAAAACGTTTAGAAAAACGAACATTTTCATTCACCATTTCTGCTTTATTCTGATTAACTCTAATGTATGTTTCATTTCCTGCACCCAAAATCCCAATCTCCTTCAAAATTACTTCAACATAGAAACGTTTACAAATAAATGCAACGTTATTAGCAGCTTTATCAATGGGGACAATAACAAAATTAGTGTGTAAAACATTCAAATAATCAATAACATCTTGTCTTTTGAGCACAGAGCTCACTTTATTGTACCTGATCTTCTTTTTCAAAAATTTTATCTTTTTATCCACCTGTTTTAACACTTCAACTTTCCATTGAAGAAAGTTTTCGTCAGTCTCATTAATTTTGGCTGAAGTTTTATTCACAAAACTATCCAGACCACTAGAAATAACATCTCTGCATTTATTCCAATTGATATTTCGAGGTTCACGATAATTTGGTCCCTCTTGGATATCAATTTTCGCAAATGATTATTTTTAATGTAAATCTCCGGTCATGATATGACCATGGTCTAGATCAATAAAAGGAGAATCGTGACACTCACAAGATGGAAGGTTGGTGCCAAAAGTTTCTAAATCTGCTGTATTGATGGAATTTACAGTTTCTTTATAATTAAAGATTTTATTTCTAATCGTAGGAGTTAAAGAGTAAACAATCGATGGTGGATCTTTTTGAAGTTTTTCAGGAAGTTTGGAATTCACACAAGGCTTGCGAAGAATATTTTTGAGCTGAATAAACTCAAGACCTTTATTGTGGAAATAAATAGGAAGGATGTGGGAAGGAGATTTCTTAACATTAGCTTTATCAATTTTCATAGTCTTCGTAAGAAAAGTATCGATCAATAATTCATACCATCTTTTCAGATGGCTTTCGCAAGAAAAAAGTGAAGTGCTAGCTTGTTCTGCAAGTTTTCGTAAATTTGACTGTCGAAGCCTATCAAACAAAATGCGACATTTCTTGGAACGTTCTTCCGGAGAAAAAGAAAAATTGGAATGAACAAGAGAATCTAGATCAGAGATCCTATAGCCTTAACTTTGGAGCGGTAACGGTGCTCAACAAACTTAGTGCCATGTCTGGGAAGAGGTGGAAATAATTTCCCAGCCGGAATGTCCTTGTTCATAGATTTTACTCGCTCATTCAAACCATATGGATAAATAGATCGTAAAGTTTTTATCCAATGATCTTCTCTTTCTAGTCGAAGTCTCAACATTGCAGGATCAATTTTCCCATTTAAATAACCATCACCGTAAAAGGGCAAAGTTCAAGAATCTGGATGGTAAAAGTAGCACCGGGACACACATTCTTATAGTGATCAATGGAAATTTCACAACCTGATTTCCTTTTCTGTGAATATTCATTCTTNTTAAGTCTGTCCAGATATAATTGGCAGTGGAAACAAGAATGCCTGTAACTTTTGATAGTCAAATATAATTATGGAATTTTTTTTTGCTTGTTTTAGAGAATCAAAAGCGCTATATTTGAATGTATTTTTGGTTGAAAAATTCGCGATTTTTAGCGGTTACATTTGCGATTGCAAAAATTGAGCTTTTTTTCTACTTATGCTATAACGTTCATTTTTACACCAATGGTAGTTCAACCTTAGGTTAAGAAGTTCGTCAAATTTCAAGGCAAACAGAAAAGTCCTTCGGAAGATATGGGACCCGAAATACCCCTTGGTAGCACTTTTCTGTGAAATATCAATTCTCCAACTTATTACTAAAAACGGGGGTTATGTTATGTTGGTATCATTGATTATTTCGAAACGAAGTGAAATCACTGTATAATTGTTTTTATTGAAAAGATAAGCATGAACTTATATTGCCTTTGTTATTTTTAAGTCATTAAAGAACTTTGCTAATTCCCAAAACACCAAACACAGTTTGGCTATGAGGTCATTAAAGAGATCGTAAAATGTGTTATGATCGAAAAACTGTTTTATCAATCATATCACTACCCCCGTTTTTAGCAATAAGTTGGAGATTTGATATTTCACAGAAAAGTGCTACCAAGGGGTATTTCGGGTCCCATATCTTCCGAAGGACTTTTGTGTTTGCCTTGAAATTTAACAAACTTCTTAACCTAAGGTTGAACTACCACTGGTGTAAAAATAAACGTTATAGCATAAGTAGAAAAAAAGCTCAATTTTTGCAATCGCAAATTTAACCGCTAAAAATCGCGAATTTTTCAACCAAAAATACATTCAAATAATTAGCGCTTTTGATTCTCTAAAACAAGCAAAAAAAATTCCATAATTATATTTGACATTCAAAAGTTACAAGCATTCTTGTTTCGACTGCCAATTATATCTGGACAGACTTTTTAGTGTAACTTTTGTATCCGATGTGCTACATTGTTTATACACGTTTTTTTTTATAAGGAACCTTTAACTTTGCTCTGAGCCTGGAGTTCCTTATTTTTACAGAGAATTTCAGTCTCAAAGTTTCTTATCGAGTTCCTTACTACATAGGAAATTTTGAACTTTTTGCCCCTTGAAAGATCAAAATTTGGTCAAATTAGTCCCAATAAGGTACATTATTTTCAAATCCACTTATTCTCAGCTTGAGCAGTTCCTTAACAATTCCTTATTTTTTGAACCATTTTCAGCCTCGAGTTCCTTATAAACGTGTTCCTTATAAAAAAAAACGTGTAGTGTACATTATTATCATGAAATTAAAATTCTCAAATATCTGCAAATATTGCCTTTTTTCACGAAACTGGGACAGAGAAGGCGCAAAATAAAATTTTCATTTTATTAGATATATTGCTTGTTGAAGCCTAAGTACAAAGGTACAATACTTTTAATTTGACTTTAGTTTTGACTTTATTAACCTTTAATGACAATACGGTCATAGCAACGAATTATAAAAAAGACTAGAATCTTTAATACCATTATGGTAGACATTGAGTTTCAAGCCCCAAGGGCTAGAGGCGAAACTTTAACCTTTCTCAGGCAAGAGAAATTGAAGCCACTTATTTCCCATCCAGGACAGGCCTAGAACGCACCGTAATCATGACGACGGTTTGTAACTAGCGGTTCCTGTGTTTTGGAGGACTACATTGAGATTTCACTGCAAAAAATCATTTCTTAAAGAAAGTCACACATCTTATAGCAAGAAAGTTAAACTCCTAATAAGGAATTAAGTCTTAATACAAGAAAACGCCATTTCAATGTTTTTCATTTTCTTAGAATTTTCAAAAGTCGAAATACTGAATTCTTCGCTCAAGAAAAATAATCTTACTGTAAAGATTTTGTCAATATTTTTCTTATGTTAAGAAAATTACAATATTAATTTTCTTAAATTTTCTTAAAAAGGGCGAAAATCAATAGCAAGCGTATTTTTTAACAATAGGCTTTTACTCCTATTAACATATTTCTTTTATCTTTCGAATAAACATTTGAAAAAATGTTTCTCTGGAAATTGACGAAAAGATAGTACCAAAATGCTATGAGAAGATATAGGTTTGTTGAGTGTAAAATTTTAATTTTCAAAAAAGCACGCGGTGCGAGAAGACGTGTCTTCAAAAACTTAAAAGATAAGTATTTTTCTTTCATTGTTACTTTATCGTTTATTTATTGCTTTTTTGCCTGTAAAGCTATAACATACCACAGTTATAAGCTCCGTATAAGCTGATACGCTGATACATGTAAAGCAAATCTTTAAGCAAATTTTATTGAAGGAAATGGAAAGGAATAAGTAAGACAGCGTATTCAGGAAAATTCATGGATGTGGTCTAATCTCAAGTACTTTAAACGGTGCTGTTTGTAGTACCAGCCATAACGATTTTCGCTTGGCTGTATGAAGGTAAAAATGGGAAAGAATGAGACAGCGTATCCAGGAAAATTCATGGATGTGGTCTACTCTCAAGTACTTTAAACGGTGCTGTTTGTAGTACCAGCCATAACGATTTTCGCTTAGCTGTATGAAGGTAAAAATGGGAAAGAATGAGTCAGCGTATTCAGGAAAATTCATGGATGTGGTCTACTCTCAAGTACTTTAACCAGTGCTGTTTGTAGTATCAGCCATAACGATTTTCGCTTAGCTGTATGAAGGTAAAAATGGGAAAGAATGAGTCAGCGTATCCAGGAAAATTCATGGATGTGGTCTACTCTCAAGTACTTTAACCAGTGCTGTTTGTAGTACCAGCCATAACGATTTTCGCTTAGCTGTATGAAGGTAAAAATGGGAAAGAATGAGTCAGCGTATTCAGGAAAATTCATGGATGTGGTCTACTCTCAAGTACTTTAACCAGTGCTGTTTGTAGTACCAGCCATAACGATTTTTCGCTTAGCTGTATGAAGGTAAAAATGGGAAAGAATGAGACAGCGTATTCAGGAAAATTCATGGATGTGGTCTACTCTCAAGTACTTTAAACGGTGCTGTTTTTAGTACCAGCCATAACGATTTTCGCTTAGCTGTATGAAGGTAAAAATGGGAAAGAACGAGTCAGTGGTATTTAGTAAAATTCATGGATGTGGTCTACTTTCAAGTGCTTTAACCAGTGCTGTTTTTAGTACCAGCCATAAATATTTTATAAGCTCAGCTGTATGATAGAGTGAAAAGTGAGTGACTATCCATGAAAATCTATTTATGTTGTGTATAAAATTCCAGGTCTTCCAGCTACTTTATCTGATCTGGTGCTCTAACAATTTATAAAAATATTTCTTATAGTAATATTTTCCTTTTTCTTATAAATAGTAGCGTATTCTATTACCGATAATTTATGTGAACTTTTTCTTGATTTAAGAAAATTAAAGAAGATATTTTCTCATCACAAGAAAATATTTATTTATAAAGTTAAGTAAAAAATACTTGACATAATGGTATAAGAAAAATTATCTTAAAAGAATTTTAAGAAAATTTTTCTTACCTATCGGAATAGAAAATATTTCTCATCTTAAGTAAGTTTTTACTTAACTCGTTATTTTTTTTTCTTCTAACAAGAAATGATTTTTTGCAGTGTTAGCGATATATTTTAGTTTCAATCCGGCGTTTGTCTATAAACTACGCGCGGGCGTTCTGGACCGGAGATAAGTGGCTTCATTTCCCATCCAGGAGTCTCGCCTCTCGCCCTTCGGGCTTGAAACTCAATGGGTTTCACCCTTCATAAAATAACTGCAGATCGCTAGTCCAGCATTCATGTTATTTAAACATTATTAGTTCAGTCTATAATATCTTCAACATGCTCTAAGGTCCCGAATAAGCATCTCCCTGGTTTTTGATTTTTGAAAGAGCCAGCGGCATCTGAGCAAATCACGCCAGGGCATGTTTTTCCTATCATTCTAATTCTTCATTTGAAAAAAAAGCACATTTAGTTTGTTGTAATTTCGATATTTTATTTCATTTGATATACGGCTTAGTAACCTTAAAACGTCAATAGACGATATGGCTTTCCGAATTCTCACCGAATGATTACCCATGATGCATTACGCAAAAAATTCACGGAAAGTCAATATCGTCCGTGAATTTTTTTTGCGCAATGCATCATGGGTAATCATTCGGTGAGAATTCGGAAAGCCATATCGTCTATTGACGTTTAGTAGTAAAAGCAGGGGGTATAAACCTGAAATGTCTCAATATTAACCACAAAAAAAGCATTAGAACAATCTGTGGCTTAAAATAAAAATAGAGAGGCTCTAACATCATTTTAATTTAAAATTTTACTGTAACCCGGTTAAAATTTACCTCAATTTTTCCAACCCGGCGACTTTAATCAGTCAAAAAATCCAACCCAGTGAAATCCTGTTATTTTCTTAGCCACCCCGGTGACTTTTTAAACTCTACTGGGTTAATAAGACAGGGGTGTATTCCATGAAAAACAATCTAAAGTTATATAGAACTTTCAAATTTACAATAATCTAGATATCCATTAAAGGTTTTATTTTTACATAAGTGTTCCCGTTTCATATCAGACACATATTTCATATCAGGACAGTGTCTGTCTATTGTTATATTATGCTGATATAAGCAAAAAAATGTTTTTATTTTCCTCTTTCTTGACCAATCTTGCTCCACATCCGCGTCAATTCCATGTGAAAAAGCTTGTAAATTGAAATTGATGAGTAATAGCAAACGTTATGACTCTTATTTAAAAACAAAACCTTTAATTACAATGTTGTTATCTCATTCATCGTGCCTTGAAACGGGGGCTCTCGAATTATTGAGCATCGTAAATGATTCATCTTAAAGGCCGGCCTCCACTTGCGCGCTGCGATCGCACTTTTTCGAGCAAAGTTTTCACGCTATTGGTCAAAAGAAAAATGAAGCAATTCATTGGCGCGATCTGACGTAACGGTTAAAAAAAGTTGAAATGTGTTCAACTTTTTTTTCGAGCGCCCATTACATTTTTAAGGGCTCTGACCATAGTGAATTTTTCATAATTGCCGTGTTTAAAATGTGTTTTCTGACTGATGTAACCAACAAAACTATGGCATGTTATACATTTTCTGTTAGACAAACTATTCCTGAATCTTAAAATCCAAAAATTGCATTGAAAAAATTTGATGAAGAAGAAAATGAAGACTTTTGCGAGGAAGACTATTTCAACTTTGAAGAGCTTAGTTTCGGCGAAGAAAAAACATTTTGAAAAAATTTTCGCAGTAGATGGTGTATCTTTTACCGAACAATGAAAATTTTTGCGGAAAATTTTTGTAAATGCTTCTTTGTCTCGAAATCTTCAAAACAGTGGTTTTTCATCAATTTTTCATCTGGATTTTGCTTAAAAAAACAGTCATAACTTTTGACACATCTTTCTAGAAAAATTTTCTGCAAAAATTAAAATAGTTCAATTCTTTGCGGACAGTGTAAAGAAATTTTGAAACAAAAAAGTTAATTACCCATTAAAACTAAGCACTTTTTGTAAAAGAGGGTGATGCAACATATTATTAACATCTTTTTAAAGTTTATAACGTCATTTTTGCAATTAAATTCTTAATTACTCTTAAGGGATTCGATTAAAAAGCAATTTATAAAGGCAATTCTTTGTTCAAAGTGTTAAGGAACCTGAAATATAACTTTTATGTTCAAATACCAAAATCAATTTATGGACTATGGTCAGAGCCCTTAAGATGTAATCTTTTTTTCCGAGCAAAAAGGATTGAAGCCAAAAGGTGCGATCGTAGCGGGCGCAAGTGGAGACCAGCCTTTAGTATTCTTAGTTCTTTAGCCATTTTCATCATGGACATTCTTATAAAGTGTATTCTTATAAAAAACTAGCCGGTACCCGGCGTCGCACGTCGGTTAAGCTGTAGCTGAA